>NC_069506.1:138054835-138302335 GCF_027579735.1 Bombina bombina
TAGCCCTTACAATGGCCTTTTATATGACATTGCCCTAAGTTAAACAGCTCTTTTAGATTTAAAAATTACTAAATCCCCCCTAACAGTAAAACCCCCCACTCACCAAATCCAACAAAATAAAAAAAAACGCTAAAAAATCCTAAAGCCCCTAAAGGGTCATTTGTATGGGCATTGCCCTTAAAAGGGCATTCAGCTCTTTTACTGCCCTCAAAAGGGCAATCAGCTCTTTTCCAGCCCATTAATTAAAAAAAAATCCTTACACTAAGCCCCAAATAGGTACTCACCATTCCTGAAGTCCGACGGAGAAGGTCTTCTACCAAGCGGCTCCATCATCTTCTATCTTCATCCGGAGCGATGGAGGTGCAGAGGGTATTTCAGAATTTCAGCCAATTTTGGTACCTTGCATTCAATCTTCAGTGTGCATCGGATGAAGAGGAGCCTCCATGATGTCGAGGACCGCCGCCACTGAGGACCGCCGCCATTGAGGACCGCCGCTGAGGATCCACGCGTAGGGGAAGACAGCTCCACACCTCCGATCTGTGCCACTGGTGAGGGCTGTCACTGAGGATCCACAGCTCCGCACCTCCGCTCCGTGCTGCCTTTGCTCTGGATGAAGATAGAAGATGACCTTCTCCGCTGGACTTCAGGAACAGTGAGTACCTATTTTGGGCTTAGTGTTAGGATTTTTTTTTATTTTTGGGGTTGGGTTTATTTTTAAGATTAGGGATTTAATGGGCTGGAAAAGAGCTGATTGCCCTTTTTAAGGATTTTTTTATTTTTATAGAGGTATTAGTTTAGGTTTAAATACTTTATTTTGGATAGTTTTGTTTATTTTTTTTCCATAATTTTCCATTTGTTTTAATTTTAGCTTTAGGGTTTGTAGTTTTTTAAAATAGACTGCCCTCAGAGCAGGCTTATCGCCTGGTATAACAATAAACACTGAAAAACTAATATGCCACACTGTATCAACAGTGCATAGCAGTTATTAATAGTATGTACAGATGAAGGTATATTCCAAACAATTAGTATGGCATTACATAATTTGCAAGCAGTTGTTAAAGGGACACTCAAGTCAAAATTAAACTTTAATGATTCAGATAGAGCAGCAATTTTAAACAACTTTCCAATTTACTTCCATTAACAAAATGTGCACAGTATTTTTATATTTATACTTTTTGAGTCACCAGCTCCTAATGAGCATGTGCAAGAATTCACAGAATATACATATATGCATTTGTGATTGGCTGATGGCTGTCACATGATGCAGGAGGAGTGAAAATAGACATAACTTTTAAGTTTGTTAGAAAAAACTCTACTACTCATTTGAAGTTCAGACTAAGTTTTATTGCATTTTCTTTTTATCACACTTTTGTTGATTATGCAAATCTACTGTGTTTACTGTTCCTTTAAGCAATATGCATCCACAGCTCAAAACAGGGTATAGTAGTGTGCACAATGTATGTAGCTTGCAAGCAGACTCTTGGTAATGTGCATCCACAGCTCAAAACTTTGTTAATTGCATGTGTCCACAGATGAATAATTAAACATACAAATGTTAATGTGTCAGTAGAATAGTATTAGTTCCAGTGTTATATCGTAACACTTACTCCACAAAACAAAATGGTCAAATGATCCTAATAGGGTAATCCACATAGTTAAAGGGACACCGAACCCAAATGTTTTCTTTCATGATTCAGACAGAGCATGCAATTTTAAGCAACTTTCTAATTTACTTCTGTTATCAATTTTTCTTTGTTCTCTTGCTATCTTTATTTGAAAAAGAATGCAGCTAAGCTAAGGAGCCAGCAAATGTTTGGTTCAGAACCATGGACAGCACTTGTTTATTGGTGCTGTCCCATCAGCAAGGACAATCCAGGTTGTTCACCAAAAATGGGCCAGCATCTAAACTTAAATTGCTTTTCAAATAAACATAACATGAGAATGAAGAAATTTTGATAATAGGAGTAAATTAGAAAGTTGCTTAAAAGTGCATGCTCTATCTGAATCACAAAAGAAAACATTTGGGTTCAGTGTCCCTTTAAGTATGAGGTGTTCCTGTGCTTACCGAACTCATCAAACTCACCTGTTGTCACAGCACCCTCCCTATCATCACCATATTAAGCCAGGTAAAAATAAATTCTTCCCAGAAACGGTTCCCTCTGTAAAGGCTCCAAACTTCCACCTCCACGCCAGAAGTCAACGGGCTGTGATCTCAACACGCAAGGTGCATTTCACCCCTTCTTCGCATTGCTTTGGGGCTTTATCAAGCGTTCTCTGTTGCTGAGCTCTCAGTGTCCTTAAATAGCCATACATGTAAACTGGGTGAAATATATTTATACATATTGCCACATTTTAAAAAACAGTATCTTACCCTAATTACACCTATCTACCTATAAGTAGGAACGTACATACAGTATATTCAGGCAATATTATTTACTGTTTCATTCATGCCATTTGAAGCGGTGTCTTAAAGGTATATATCTTAAAATCACCATTAGTGAGCCTCATGAAATGTATATTATAGGTATTTTCTATACGCAGATGTATTCAGGCAGTATTATTATTTCATCCGTGCTATTTTAAGTGCATATCTTAAATAAAACATTTGTGGACCCCTCATGAAATTTGCACTTAGAAAAATGGAGCAAAATCAATTTCTTCATTTAGGCCTATTGGTTTTAATATTTCCAGATTATAGATCCATTTACATTCTGCTTGCAGAAGTAATCTATCTATATTTCCACCTCTATTTTTTAGATCAATCCGTTCCAAACCCATGAAGTGAAAATCCTCATCATTACTGTTTGGACTTTCCTCAAAATGCCTAGCTCCTCCACTATTTTTCTGTTTTTTTAATTATATCTCTGTGATGTTCTTTCATGTAATTTCTTGGTTTTTCTTTTGATCTCATTTTCTCTCTGTCTTAAAAAAAGTCCTCTTCTTCATTGTCTCCTATCACCTGATGTGTTATTACATTCATTTTCAGAGCCTTATCTTTCTGATTCAGAGAAGCCTGACATATATCTACCTGCATATTTGTATAAATTACCATCCTTATAATCCAAAAGATCTCTTAAAGACTTGCGTCTTTCTCATGATATATATATATATATATATATACCGTATATATATATATATATATATATAAATATATATATATATATATATATATATATATATATATATATCCAAAATTCCAGATCCTACCCACAAGTGGAAAACTGCCTGGGTGCAACTTTAAACAACAAATAGCAGCCAAAAGGAAGTGCACTCTCAGGTCTTTCACAGCAAAGGTTACTTTATTGATGTAACGTTTTTGGAGGACTTGCCTCCATCAGCATAGTGAATTAAACACAAAACACAAAATAAATAGTGTCATACTTACAATTAATTTTCAAAACCATTCCCCTTTCCCTTGGCGCCAAACTGCCGATGTTGGAACGCATACTGCGTTCCACCGGCGATAAGAACCGGAAGTGGTGTGCAACATCACTTCCGGAAGACAAATATTACTAACAATGTTGACGATATTAATACAATAAATTGTGTGAAGTGAATCAAAAAATTTTTTTTCAAAGCGTGTCCACTGGGTGTTTCATAATTACAACATATGTAAGTGCAAATACTGTTGATCTGAAAAAACAGAGCCTGTGCCGCAAATAAGTATTATTCCACAACGGGTTGCCCGTTGCCATGGCAACCGATGTATACTAATCGTGCCTCACTCGCATACTGAAAACACTCTTTCAAAAATTGTGTACACTAAATTTGTGTAGTAACCCATGAACTTTGAACAGTGCAATATTTAATCATACACATATGTGTTTAAGAAAAACAGAAAAAAATAAAAAAAATAGGAAAATACATTGCCTGTTTTGGTAGCGTGTAATTTTATATTTAAACTGGAAATTTAAAGTTATACACTGCTGCATTAAAATATCATCCCTACTTCTTTTTGGTAAGGAATACCTTTAAATATTGCTAGATTACACCTAAATAATGCGGATATATTCCTCACGATTGCAATGTATACACACTTTCTAGGGTGATAATGTATATTGGGTATATATAGGGTAGGAGATCCCTAATAACATAATTTTAAATGGTATGTAAGAACCCTATACTTTGTAGGCTCCTAGTTATTTCAATAAGCAACCCAAACAAATGTTGTTGTACAGGTGATAGAGTGACGAATACTGAATTGTCGATTGGTGTGTGGGTGATGGAATATCTTTGTGTTCATAAGACCATTACAGGTGGTGCAACCCAGACATCTGTACGATCCCTTGATGTTAGTGTGTGCCATGGATCTGTAGCTTGCCCTTGGGTCCGTTTTGACCAGTAGGTCCCGCAGGTTTGTGCCCCTCCTGTATCCCACCATAGGTGTGAGGTGGTTACTAAAGCGTAGCTTTGGGTCAGATGACACAATCGGCCAATGTGTTCTTAGAATCGATCCCACTTTTCTAGTACTGGGAGAAAATGTGGTAGCCATTATGAGCTTTTCATCTGTGGTTTGTCTCTGTTTCTTTGTTAACAGTTGTGTTTGTGTGTATTGTGACACTTCTTCCATCATCTGTTTGATGTCTTGTGACTTATACCCTCTCTCAGCAAATTTTGCACCCATTTCCAAAAACTGGGAGGCTCCCTTCATAGGATCAGAGTTGTTCCTTACTGTCCTGATTAATTGTGATTTTAGTATGCCCTTCAGGAGTGCTGGGGGATGACAACTATCTGATCTCAACAGGGAATTCCTGTCTGTAGGTTTGCTAAATAGTGTGCACCCCAGTCCCTGTGCCGTTTTGTACACCTTAAGATCAAGAAAATTAATGGAGTGTAAATCAGCACATATTTTGAACCGAACCGTGGTTGGTGTGTTGTTAAACAGATCAAACCAGCCATGGAGTTCATCCATGCCCCCTCTCCAGATCAAAAAGATATCATCTATGAACCTACGGTAGAAAATGATAGAAGAATCACATTTACCCCATAGGTACAGATTCTAAAAGTGGGACATGAATAGATTCGCATATGAGGGGGCCATGGATGACCCCATGGCTGTACCTGCTACTTGCAGAAAAAATTTGTCCTCAAATCTGAAATAATTCTTACTGAGACAGAAATCAATCAATGCCAGTAAAAATTCAATAGGCGGTCCCTCGTATAGGGGGTTATTCACTAGATGTGCTTTCACTGCCTCCTGTCCTTCTATATAAGGAATGATTGTGTAGAGGCTGTTCACGTCCATGGTGACCAAAATGTCCCCCGGCTGGACGTGAACAGACCCCAACAATCTAATAAATTCGCTAGTGTCAAGTAAAAAGGACCGTGTTCCCTTAACAATCGGCTGTAACAGCAGATCAATAAACTGCGACACCGGTTGGTATAGGGAATTCACAGCGGACACTATGGGATGTCCTGGAGGTCTCTCAGCATTTTTATGAACTTTCGGGATTGTGTATAGTATGGGTATCTTGGGATGGGCAGTGGTACAAAATTTCAGTATGTGTTCAGAGATAAAGCCCTGTTCATATCCCATACATAGCAGATTGTCCAGTTGTTTTTTTGAAAACTCCAGTTGGATCAGACCCCAGGGTATTATATGTTGTTATGTCAGAAAGTTGAGTTGTTATGTCCTCTCTATAGTAGTCATAGTCCAGGAGGACAATGGCTCCTCCCTTGTCCGCTGGTCTAATAACAAGGGAGGTTTCTTTTTGTAGTGTGGTGATAGCCTTTCTTTCTGCTGGAGTGAGATTATGTGCCCAAGTGGTATGTGCCCTTTCTTTGTCTAGGTCCTGGGAGACCATACGTATGAAAGTCTTAGTGCTGGCACTGCAATTTGCAGGTTCAAAAGTACTTTGTATATAACAATTGCGTTCAATGGGAGTTTTAATATTCTCAGACTCAGTGTTTTGAAAGAACTCCTTAAGTTTCAATGTTCTGTTCAGCTTATGAATGTCTAATTTCTGTTCATATTCTGTAGTAATTGTACTGGGGACAAATGAAAGTCCTTTATTTAGCAGTTGTACTTCATCAGCTGACAGAACATGGGAGCTTAAATTAATTATTGCATCCTTCGTCTCCCCCTCCTTGGGGGTCTGTGTCTTAGTGCCCGCCCGCCTGATGTGGGGTCTAGAGTGTCTGCTCCCCGTGAACGTGTTGTGACCCCTAAAAAATGTCGAGGGGTAGACTGTACATTGTATTGATCAAGAGTGTCCACTGGACTGGAAGAAGTGTATGCTCTATTACCATATGTTCTTTCAGTATCTGTGGACTCTGCTCCACTGGTATCTATCGTATCAAACCGTACACGCCTTTCGTGTTGTCTTCTTTTTGGTTGGATCTCCATAGTACCAGTGAGCCACTTATATACCTTGCCTTGGGTATAATCTGACTTGACAGCCTCCAATTTCCTATTTTTAAATGATATCAAGTCATTCTTATACTTTTCAATCTGTGTGTTAATTTTAGATAACCAATTCTCCTGTTGGTCATTGGCAAGTACTGTGTTATGTGTTGTTTCAAACTGTTGGATTTCTGTTTTAACTTTTGATAGAATGGATGTAACCTCTTCAATTACTAATAATATTAAATCAAATGAACATTTGTTCAAGATGTAGCACCATTTCTTTCTAAATTCGGGATTATCCCTACCAATAGTGGGAATGTTATGTACTCTGAAACCCCTTGGTATATGCCCATTTCTATAGTAATCTGAGAGATAACTGCCGTGCAGGGATAGATCTATCTCGCGCTTCCTAAGCTTTAACAGTGCAAAATACAAGTTTAAGGGAGTCTCACCAGATGTCCTGGATAATGGAGCAAACAGTATACGGTCAGCGTCATCCTGGGTATACGATGCGGTCCCTACTTGTGCTGCTCTGGCTTGTCCCGCAGGGTCTTCTACTACATCTATGGCACTCTCCATGGAGTCTTGCTGGCCATCCCCTTGAGTTGACATGTTTGGATAAGTGGAAATAATGGTTACCAAAAAGAATATACTGTATATATATAGAGCCAATCAGCAAAGAATAGTCCCATAAAATATGATGGTTTGAATGATGAGGTTAAAACAGGAGGGGCACGCCTGGTCAGTAATAAAGATATCCAAAATTCCAGATCCTACCCACAAGTGGAAAACTGCCTGGGTGCAACTTTAAACAACAAATAGCAGCCAAAAGGAAGTGCACTCTCAGGTCTTTCACAGCAAAGGTTACTTTATTGATGTAACATTTTCGGAGGACTTGCCTCCTTCATCAGCATAGTGAATTAAACACAAAACACAAAATAAATAGTGTCATACTTACAATTAACATTCAAAACCATTCCCCTTTCCCTTGGCGCCAAACTGCCGATGTTGGAACGCATACTGCGTTCCACCGGCGATAAGAACCGGAAGTGGTGTGCAACATCACTTCCGGAAGACAAATATTACTAACAATGTTGACGATATTAATACAAGTGCAATATTTAATCATACACATATGTGTTTAAGAAAAACAGAAAAAAATAAAAAAATAGGAAAATACATTGCCTGTTTTGGTAGCGTGTAATTTTATATTTAAACTGAAAATTTAAAGTTATACACTGCTGCATTAAAATATCATCCCTACTTCTTTTTGGTAAGGAATACCTTTAAAGATTGCTAGATTACACCTAAATAATGCGGATATATTCCTCACAATTGCAATGTATACACACTTTCTAGGGTGATAATGTATATTGGGTATATATAGGGTAGGAGATCCCTAATAACATAATTTTAAATGGTATGTAAGAACCCTATACTTTGTAGGCTCCTAGTTATTTCAATAAGCAACCCAGTAATAGAATCCCCCCAGATATGGTTGTCTGGCTAGCTATGACTAGGTCATTCACTCCATGAACCTTAATTTTCAGTTTAAATATAAAATTACACGCTACCAAAACAGGCAATGTATTTTCCTATTTTTTTATGTTTTTCTTAAACACATATGTGTATGATTAAATATTGCACTGTTCAAAGTTCATGGGTTACTACACAAATTTAGTGTACAAAATTTTTGAAAGAGTGTTTTCAGTATGCGAATGAGGCACGATTAGTATACATCGGTTGCCATGGCAATGGGCAACCCGTTGTGGAATAATACTTATTTGCGGCACAGGCTCTGTTTTTTCAGATCAACAGTATTTGCACTTACATATGTTGTAATTGTGAAACACCCAGTGGACACGCTTTGAAAAAAAATTTTTTGATTCACTTCACACAATTTATTGTATTAATATCGTCAATATTGTTAGTAATATTTGTCTTCCGGAAGTGATGTTGCACATCACTTCCGGTTCTTATCGCCGGTGGAACGCAGTATGCGTTCCAACATCGGCAGTTTGGCGCCAAGGGAAAGGGGAATGGTTTTGAATGTTAATTGTAAGTATGACACTATTTATTTTGTGTTTTGTGTTTAATTCACTATGCTGATGAAGGAGGCAAGTCCTCCGAAAACGTTACATCAATAAAGTAACCTTTGCTGTGAAAGACCTGAGAGTGCACTTCCTTTTGGCTGCTATTTGTTGTTTAAAGTTGCACCCAGGCAGTTTTCCACTTGTGGGTAGGATCTGGAATTTTGGATATCTTTATTACTGACCAGGCGTGCCCCTCCTGTTTTAACCTCATCATTCAAACCATCATATTTTATGGGACTATTCTTTGCTGATTTTCTCTATATATATACAGGATATTCTTTTTGGTAACCATTATTTCCACTTATCCAAACATGTCAATTCAAGGGGATGGCCAGCAAGACTCCATGGAGAGTGCCATAGATGTGGTAGAAGACCCTGCGGGACAAGCCAGAGCAGCACAAGTAGGGACCGCATCGTATACCCAGGATGACGCTGACCGTATACTGTTTGCTCCATTATCCAGGACATCTGGTGAGACTCCCTTAAACTTGTATTTTGCACTGTTAAAGCTTAGGAAGCGCGAGATAGATCTATCCCTGCACGGCAGTTATCTCTCAGATTACTATAGAAATGGGCATATACCAAGGGGTTTCCGAGTACATAACATTCCCACTATTGGTAGGGATAATCCCGAATTTAGAAAGAAATGGTGCTACATCTTGAACAAATGTCCATTTGATTTAATATTATTAGTAATTGAAGAGGTTACATCCATTCTATCAAAAGTTAAAACAGAAATCCAACAGTTTGAAACAACACATAACACAGTACTTGCCAATAACCAACAGGAGAATTGGTTATCTAAAATTAACACACAGATTGAAAAGTATAAGAATGACTTGATATCATTTAAAAATAGGAAATTGGAGGCTGTCAAGTCAGGCAAGGTATATAAGTGGCTCACTGGTACTAGGGAGATCCAACCAAAAAGAAGACAACGCAAAAGGCGTGTACGGTTTGATACGATAGATACCAGTGGAGCAGAGTCCACAGATACTGAAAGAACATATGGTAATAGAGCATACACTTATTCCAGTCCAGTAGACACTCTTGATCAATACAATGTACAGTCTACCCCTCGACATTTTTTAGGGGTCACAACACGTTCACGGGGAGCAGACACTCTAGACCCCACATCAGGCGGGCGGGCACTAAGACACAGACCCCCAAGGAGGGGGAGACGAAGGATGCAATAATTAATTTAAGCTCCCATGTTCTGTCAGCTGATGAAGTACAACTGCTAAATAAAGGACTTTCATTTGTTCCCAGTACAATTACTATAGAATATGAACAGAAATTAGACATTCATAAGCTGAACAGAACATTGAAACTTAAGGAGTTCTTTCAAAACACTGAGTCTGAGAATATTAAAACTCCCATTGAACGCAATTGTTATATACTTTTGAACCTGCAAATTGCAGTGCCAGCACTAAGACTTTCATACGTATGGTCTCCCAGAACCTAGACAAAGAAAGGGCACATACCACTTGGGCACATAATCTCACTCCAGCAGAAAGAAAGGCTATCACCACACTGCAAAAAGACACCTCCCTTGTTATTAGACCAGCGGACAAGGGAGGAGCCATTGTCCTCCTGGACTATGACTACTATAGAGAGGACATTACAACTCAACTTTCTGACATAACAACATATAATACCCTGGGGTCTGATCCAACTGGAGTTTTCAAAAAACAATTGGACAATCTGCTATGTATGGGATATGAACAGGGCTTTATCTCTGAACACATACTGAAATTTTGTACCACTGCCCATCCCAAGATACCCATACTATACACAATCCCGAAAGTTCATAAAAATGCTGAGAGACCTCCAGGACGTCCCATAGTGTCCGCTGTGAATTCCCTATGCCAACCGGTGTCGCAATTTATTGATCTGCTGTTACAGCCGATTGTTAAGGGAACACGGTCCTTTTTACTTGACACTAGCGAATTTATTAGATTGTTGGGGTCTGTTCACGTCCAGCCGGGGGACATTTTGGTCACCATGGACGTGAACAGCCTCTACACAATCATTCCTCATATAGAAGGACAGGAGGCAGTGAAAGCACATCTAGTGAATAACCCCCTATACGAGGGACCGCCTATTGAATTCTTACTGGCATTGATTGATTTCTGTCTCAGTAAGAATTATTTCAGATTTGAGGACAAATTTTTTCTGCAAGTAGCAGGTACAGCCATGGGGTCATCCATGGCCCCCTCATATGCGAATCTATTCATGTCCCACTTTGAGAATCTGTACCTATGGGGTAAATGTGATTCTTCTATCATTTTCTACCGTAGGTTCATAGATGATATCTTTTTGATCTGGAGAGGGGGCATGGATGAACTCCATGGCTGGTTTGATCTGTTTAACAACACACCAACCACGGTTCGGTTCAAAATATGTGCTGATTTACACTCCATTAATTTTCTTGATCTTAAGGTGTACAAAACGGCACAGGGACTGGGGTCCACACTATTTAGCAAACCTACAGACAGGAATTCCCTGTTGAGATCAGATAGTTGTCATCCCCCAGCACTCCTGAAGGGCATACTAAAATCACAATTAATCAGGACAGTAAGGAACAACTCTGATCCTATGAAGGGAGCCTCCCAGTTTTTGGAAATGGGTGCAAAATTTGCTGAGAGAGGGTATAAGTCACAAGACATCAAACAGATGATGGAAGAAGTGTCACAATACACACAAACACAACTGTTAACAAAGAAACAGAGACAAACCACAGATGGAAAGCTCATAATGGCTACCACATTTTCTCCCAGTACTAGAAAAGTGGGATCAATTCTAAGAACACATTGGCCGATTGTGTCATCTGACCCAAAGCTACGCTTTAGTAACCACCTCACACCTATGGTGGGATACAGGAGGGGCACAAACCTGCAGGACCTACTGGTCAAAACGGACCCAAGGGCAAGCTACAGATCCATGACACACACTAACATCAAGGGATCATACAGATGTCTGGGTTGCACCACCTGTAATGGTCTTATGAACACGAAGATATTCCATCACCCACACACCAATTGACAATTTAGTATTCGTCACTCTATCACCTGTACAACAACATTTGTCGTATATCTGTTGGTGTGTCCTTGTTCTCTCTTTTATGTTGGCAAGACGACGAGCACCCTCAGAGAAAGAATGGCAAATCATCGTCATGCTATCCGGGCAGCTCTGAAGTCTGGAGATTCAGACCAACCTGTGGCCAGGCATTGTGCACAACATAAACATCCGGTGGCATCAATAAGATAAACACTTATCGATCATGTCCCCCCTTTGGATAGGGGTGGGGACAGGGGCAAGATACTCCTACAGCGGGAAGCACAGTGGATGTACCGATTGGGCACGGTACACCCAGGTGGACTTAATACAACTCCCGATTTCAAAGCCTTATTGTAATGTGGCACTAAGGTGTGATACATTCTAAGGGTACGGTACCTAGACTACTATGACTCTGTGAGTTCTGGGCTCGACAGATCCCATTAAGGGGGGTGGACTTGCCCAGTTACACTCACAGCACCAGGTATGGGGGACTTTGGCACTTCCAGTTCCTGAGTGGAAGTCAGGTAGTGGTGCCTTGGAGTTACCATGCACTGCTTAACACACATAGCCATTCCATCATTACAAGGCTCACTGAATTGGTTAAACATCCATGTAGCTTACAACGAATGCCTTATAAAACCACATGAGTATGATGGTCAAAAAATCAAGCATCTAAGGACAACCCATATAGGTCAAACTAGGTGGATAAAATACCTTTATTTTCTACAATCCACAGAGTGTATCAAATCCAACAAAGATGTAAAGATACGATGATGTTCCCAGAACAGCTAGAAGATGCAGTAGAGTGATACAATATGTGAAAAAATATGTGAAACAATATCCTGAAGAAACATGGGAGTAATACTTAACTACAGTCGGCTCTGTGACAAGAAGGACATGATACATCCTGTGAGTTAAAGAGTCATACCATCACCCAGAGGGACTTTTGCATTGAATGCAGGAACCATAATTTATATTTATTTTAATTTGTAATTTTTAATTTTTTTTCCCTTTTTTTGTGATCCTTATTGAAGCAGAAATATTCAATAAGGGGTTCAGTGTGGAATGTGTGGTAACATTGTTTTTAGCAAAAACTAAGGTTCATGGAGTGAATGACCTAGTCATAGCTAGCCAGACAACCATATCTGGGGGGATTCTATTACTGGGTTGCTTATTGAAATAACTAGGAGCCTACAAAGTATAGGGTTCTTACATACCATTTAAAATTATGTTATTAGGGATCTCCTACCCTATATATACCCAATATACATTATCACCCTAGAAGGTGTGTATACATTGCAATCGTGAGGAATATATACGCATTATTTAGGTGTAATCTAGCAATCTTTAAAGGTATTCCTTACCAAAAAGAAGTAGGGATGATATTTTAATGCAGCAGTGTATAACTTTAAATTTCCAGTTTAAATATAAAATTACACGCTACCAAAACAGGCAATGTATTTTCCTATTTTTTTATTTTTTTCTGTTTTTCTTAAACACATATGTGTATGATTAAATATTGCACTGTTCAAAGTTCGTGGGTTACTACACAAATTTAGTGTACACAATTTTTGAAAGAGTGTTTTCAGTATGCGAGTGAGGCACGATTAGTATACATCGGTTGCCATGGCAACGGGCAACCCGTTGTGGAATAATACTTATTTGCGGCACAGGCTCTGTTTTTTCAGATCAACAGTATTTGCACTTACATATGTTGTAATTATGAAACACCCAGTGGACACGCTTTGAAAAAAAAAATTTTGATTCACTTCACACAATTTATTGTATTAATATCGTCAACATTGTTAGTAATATTTGTCTTCCGGAAGTGATGTTGCACACCACTTCCGGTTCTTATAGCCGGTGGAACGCAGTATGCGTTCCAACATCGGCAGTTTGGCGCCAAGGGAAAGGGGAATGGTTTTGAATGTTAATTGTAAGTATGACACTATTTATTTTGTGTTTTGTGTTTAATTCACTATGCTGATGAAGGAGGCAAGTCCTCCGAAAACGTTACATCAATAAAGTAACCTTTGCTGTGAAAGACCTGAGAGTGCACTTCCTTTTGGCTGCTATATATATATATATATATATATATATATATATATATATATATATATACATATATATATATATCTGTATTTAAATATAGGATGGAGACAAGTGTATGTGTGTCTATTCTTGTTTATTTGTGGGCATGTGTATGCCTGTGTGTGAGCGCATCACTGTTTGTGTGTACATGTGTTTGTGTATCCCTCTCCTTGCCTATGCGTGTTTGTGTGTGTCCTTACAAGTGAATATCTGAACCGTACGTCCTGCCTGCTGCCATTTAAACTGTGTGTCCAGTCTCGGTCTGCCCCCATCTAACTAATAATTTCTCTTCTTAGGTAAAAAAGTTTGTGTTTATTAGTTATCAGTGTATATAAAAATAGTGTCTAATAATATTTCATTCTTAATACAAATGTATAATAGAAGAGTATAATGGTATATCACAATTTTACGTAACCCAAAATGAAAATTTGGCATAGAAAAACTAGGCTAGTAGGAATTTTCATGGGACTAGTGGCACTTGGGCATATTTTTCCACCCCATTATATAAATATATACATATAGTTTTGCTGCCCTTTTTTTCTAACATCTGAGATCTCATATCTTTGAGCCCCACCCCTTTTTACACCTATAAACATAGCTTGCACAGGTAAGCAAGTGGTCACTCCCATCAACTCCCACCCCAGACCCACTCCATCGCCCCTTTCCAGGCACAGGAGCCCGGCTCTTTGTATAAGAGACATAAAAAGGACATAAATAGTATGTGATCACAACTGGGAACAGTTTGCATTTCTGTGGTGAGTGAGATGATAGGAAAGGTTAGTTAACATCCACTGCCCTGGCTCAGTTCTTTTGTCAAGTCAGTTGGAGACATCTCCTGTTGCTAAGTGTTTACATCTATCCCTGATATTTGTACAAAATATCTGATTTCATATATTATTAAACATCAAATTGTATGATGTTTATTTCTTAAGTGAGTAACATGAGTGATTTGAAGACTCATTTTTGTGTTTGTATTTCTGACATAAAGTATATGTTTTTATATACCTATAAATTATGAGTCAAACAACATTATGCCACTATGTAATTTGTACACAGGAGGGCAGAATACATTGATGGAATCAAATTAATACACTTGTTCGCCTGAATTAAGAGTATAACACTGGGGTCAATTTCAAATGATTATAATTCACTTGTGATGAACATCTAATTGGCTTTTATGTTTGGTTTTCGACTTCAAATAAGTTCACATTCAAAAACCAAAAAAAAAAAAAAAAAAGGATTTTTACCACAAAAAAACACCCCTTTGCCTTACATGGGGACAATTCTAATTCTAATGCATAAGAAAACACTTCATGTGTTTTTGAAAGAATGTTTGGACTTTTCAAATTCTACATTTTGGACATACTGGAAATTGCCTTTGTCTCTATCAAGGGCCATTTCTTGGCTGTTGACATGGATTTTTTTTTTCAATTTTTAAGTTCTTGCACATGCTCAGATAATTTTTGTGCAATAAAAAGTCAAAAATATATCTTATTTTATACTATGAAATTTGTACACAGATTATATATGATCATCTACATCAGGGGTCGCCAACCTTTAGGACCACTAAACTCACAATTTTGAATCCCGTGGACCACTAACATGATTTTTTTTTTTTTTTTTTAAAGGTACAAACCTCTATAATGTGTGTGTGTGTGTATATATATATATATATATATATATATATATATATATATATATACATACATACTGTACATAACTAGTATAACCATATCTAAATTTACATTATGTATATATTTACACATTTCTAAGAATTATTTTTTGGAATTAAATAACTGAATGACAGAACTGAGAGAATACTTCCAAATGACAGATGAAGGGTGAGTGCCAACTTTTGAGCTGGAGAGGCAGAAAGTGGGGAAAAAAGAATTATTTTTAAAAGGACCACAAGACTTCCAGGTTACCTCCCCAGTTAGGAATTATTCAAAACTACTTATGATGATGGACAGACATTGGAGTCATAAATTAAGTATATATCAGAAAGCTCTCAATATGGATGTGTGCTACCAACGACTGATGTTACTGGCAATTACTATAATACTGGTGGGATATGGCTGATCTGCTGGATGTCAATTACTGGAATTTAGGTGGAATGGTTTTGTGCGCATAAAAATTATTAGAATGAAAAATAATTAATATTTTATTTTAAAAAAAAGAAGATGGAGGGTAGGAAGACAAACAGTGATGTAAGTCCATCTGAAGGAATTAGGAAAACAACTAGACAGAGACAGGTAAAGGTAAGAAAATAAATATGAGAGAATTTTTTTTTAAGATTTTCTTTTTTATATATATACTTTAATTTCACTATTTCAAGCCAAGACTATACCAACCTCTGCTGACTTCAGAATGGAAGCATCTTCCTCTGAGCAGTGCGTCGGGTGGGAGGAGTTAAAAAGTTGCGCAATACTATGCAACGTGAGTAGGGAGATTGTAATTTAACTCCTCCTCCAGTTTTCACTGATGTCCAGTCATGCACTGTAGGGAGTTGCAGGGCAACAGGGTTGAAACCATCAGTGGAGACTAATTCCAGCTTGATGGTGTCCAGGACCACCCTGGTGGTCCATGGACCACTGGTTGGCGACCACTGATCTACATAATTGCAACAAAGTATTTGAGAATTAAACATGATATTAAACTAATTACAAAATAAAAATTAGTTGTTCACTTACCATAAATAGATGTCATTGGTTAAGTGAAAGAATGCATTTAGACATATAAGCCAGTCATCATTAATATCTAGACATGTGCGATTCGTTTCGGTTCGATTCGGAAATTCGGAAAATTCGGCGATTCGGATTGAACCGAATTTCCGAATTAAAATTCTGCTGAATTTTCCGAATCTAACCAAATCGAACCGAATCGATTCGTAAATTCGGATGGCCATTGGGATTACACTAGTATTGTACAGTATGTTAGGTTAACACCTAATATACAGTATAATACTAGTCTAATCCCACCTAACACTTACCGAAATGCAGAATTTACGAACCGAATTGAACCGAATCGAACCGAATCCAGCCGAATTTCTTCGAATCCGAATGAATCCGAAACGAATCCGAAACAAATCGATTCATAATTTTCCGAATTCGAATCGATCCGAACCGAACTTCAAAAAATTCCGAATCGATCCGAACCGAACCGAATTTTTTCGCCATGCACATGTCTATTAATATCCAAGTAATTATGTACCATGTTTTACTTAGGCTTTTCTCTATATCTTTTGCTTTTGTGTGTTGTACTAGATTTTGCTTTATGTAATTGTTGTTATTTAATTGGTGACTCTTCTTTAAACCTAAAAAAAAATCCAACATTCTATACATTTTATACACATATTCAAACTGATTGTAAAAAAGCGTTAATGGTTATTAATGCACACTTACCAAAGTTACTACGTTTAGACCTTATTCCCCTGTACTATGGTAGTTTATTGGTTAATAGCTATTCATTTAATTATGATGACTGTCAATGATCTTTGACAAAGCTGTAATTGGTGAAACGCATCAGGGATTAACAGAAAACAGCAGGGGCGCGACCCTATTTACGGCGTATTTTGCGGCGCAAGCGCGGGAACCCGCATCGCCATGCAGTTTCAGCTCGCATCTCGAGCTATCCAATATACGGCGCCGTCAGATGCTAAAGTGCCGTAAGTCGGATAAACCAGCGATGTCCAGAAATCTGCGCAAGTACAAATTTCTGGCGTCGCCAGTGACTTGCGCCACGTTAGAAACTGCCGGCGCCTACAAAACCTGACTAAAGTATGAAATCACCCGCACTGTCTAACACGCCTCCCTAACATAGCCTGACACGTCTAACACGCCTCCCTAACATAGCCCGACACGTCTAACCCTCTATCCGCTATCCCCCCTCACTAGCCTAACAATAAAATATGTATTAACCCCTAAACCGCCACTCCCAAACCCCGCCGCAACCTAATAAAGTTATTAACCCCTAAACCGCCACTCCCAAACCCCGCTGCAACCTAATAAAGTTATTAACCCCTAAACCGCCACCAGCTATATTAAATCTATAACCCCCTAAAGCGAGCCCCTAACACCGCCGCCATCTACCTTACCTACCCCCTAAAGTGAGCCCCTACCCCGCCGCTATCTATTTTAAAATGATTAACCCCTAATTTAATCCCCCTACCCCGCCGCCATCTATATTAAATTATTTAACCCCTAAAATACTAAACTATCCCTACCACTAAACCTAAGTCTAACCCTACAAATAGCCCTGAAAAGGGCTTTTTGCGTGGCATTGCCCCAAAGTAACAGCTCTTTTGCCAGCCCTTAAAAGGGCTTTTTGCGGGGCATGCCCCAAAGAATTCAGCTCTTTTGCCAGCCCTTAAAAGGGCTTTTGGCGGGGCTTTGTCACAAAGTAAACTGCTCTTTTGCCTACAGTCTACATCCCAATCGGATTGAACTTGATTCTGATTGGCTGATTCCATCAGCCAATCAGAATTTTCCTACCTTAATTCCGATTGGCTGATAGAATCCTATCAGCCAATCAGAATTGAGGGACGCCATCTTGGATGACGTCCCTTAAAGGAACCGTCATTCGTCAGGAAGTCGTCGGAGAAGAAGGATGGATCCGCGATGGAGGTCTTGAAGATCAGCCGGTCGTCATCGGATTGAAGAACATAGAAGATGCGGCTTGGATGAAGATGTTTGCCGGTCCGGATGTCCTCTTCTGCCCGCTTGGATCAAGACTTCAGCCGGAGGATGGACGTCACTCTTCAGCCCCCCGCTTGGGCTTGGATCAAGACATCGGAGGCTCTTCTGGATAGATTGGTGAACCTGGCATGGTGAAGACAAGGTAGGAAGATCTTCAGGGGCTTAGTGTTAGGTTTATTTAAGGGGGGTTTGGGTTAGATTAGGGGTATGTGGGTGGTGGGTTGTAATGTTGGGGGGGGGTATTGTATGTTTTTTTTTACAGGCAAAAGAGCTGAATTCTTTGGGGCATGCCCCGCAAAGGGCCCTGTTCAGGGCTGGTAAGGTAAAAGAGCTTTGATCTTTTGTAATTTAGAATAGGGTAGGGCATTTTTTTATTTTGGGGGTCTTTGTTATTTTATTAGGGGCTTAGAGTAGGTGTAATTAGTTTTAAATTGTTGTAATTTTTTTCTAATGTTTGTAAATATTTTTTTATTTTTTGTAACTTAGTTCTTTTTATTTTTTGTACTTTAGTTAGTTTATTTAAGTTGTATTTATTTGTAGGAATTGTATTTAATTTATTTATTGATAGTGTAGTGTTAGGTTTAATTGTAGATAATTGTAGGTATTTTATTTAATTAATTTATTGATAGTGTAGTGTTAGGTTTAATTGTAACTTAGGTTAGGATTTATTTTACAGGTAATTTTGTAATTATTTTAACTATTTTAGCTATTAAATAGTTCTTAACTATTTAATAGCTATTGTACCTGGTTAAAATAAATACAAAGTTACCTGTAAAATAAATATAAATCCTAAAATAGCTATAATATAATTATAATTTATATTGTAGCTATATTAGGATTTATTTTACAGGTAAGTATTTAGCTTTAAATAGGAATAATTTATTTAATAAGAGTTAATTTATTTCGTTTGATTTAAATTATATTTAATTTAGGGGGGTGTTAGTGTTAGGGTTAGACTTAGCTTTAGGGGTTAATACATTTATTAGATTAGCGGTGAGCTCCAGTCGGCAGATTAGGGGTTAATGTTTGAAGTTAGGTGTCGGCGATGTTAGGCAGGGCAGATTAGGGGTTAATACTATTTATTATAGGGTTATTGAGGCAGGAGTGAGGGGGATTAGGGGTTAATAACTTTATTATAATAGCTGTGCGGTCCGCTCGGCAGATTAGGGGTTAATAAGTGTAGGCAGGTGGAGGCGACGTTGTGGGGGGCAGATTAGGGGTTAATAAATATAATATAGGGGTCGGCGGTGTTAGGGACAGCAGATTAGGGGTACATAGGGATAATGTAAGTAGCGGCGGTTTACGGAGCGGCAGATTAGGGATTAATAATAAAATGCAGGGGTCAGCGATAGTGGGTGCGGCAAAATAGGGGTTAATAAGTGTAAGGTTAGGGGTGTTTAGACTCGGGGTACATGTTAGAGTGTTAGGTGCAGACGTAGGAAGTGTTTCCCCATAGCAAACAATGGGGCTGCGTTAGGAGCTGAACGCAGCTTTTTTACAGGTGTTAGGTTTTTTTCCAGCTCAAACAGCCCCATTGTTTCCTATGGGGGAATCGTGCACGTTTTTTAAGCTGGCCGCATCCGTAAGCACCGCTGGTATCGAGAGTTGAAGTTGTGTTAATTATGCTATACGCTCCTTTTTTGGAGCCTAACGCAGCCATTCTGTGAACTCTCAATACCAGCGGTATTTAAAAGGTGCGGCCAGAAAAAAGCACTCGTAGCTAACGCACCCCTTTGGCCGCAGAACTCTAAATCTAGGCGATTGGGTTTATTTTATAGGTAAGTATTTAGATTTAAATAGGAATATTTTAGTTTATAATATAAATTAGATTTATTTAATAAGAATTTAGTTAGGGGTGTTAGGGTTAGATAGAGTTAATATAGTTAATATAAATACTATAGTAACTATATTAACTATATTAACCCTAATATAATTAGGGTTAATATAGTTAATATATATAATGTAATAACTATATTAACTATAATATACTTAGGGTTAATATAGATAATATAGCTGGCGGCGGGGTAGGTAGATTAAATTAGGGGTTAATAATTTTAATATAGATGGCGGCGGTGTAAGGGGCTTACATTAGGGGTTAATACCATTAATATAGGTGGCGGCGGTGTAGGGAGGGCAAGTTATAGGGCAAAAGAGCTGTTAACTTTGGGGCAAAGCCCCGCAAAAGGCCCTTTTAAGGGCTGGTAATAGATCTTATTACTTTATGGATATTAGATTAGGGGTTAATAATATTAATATAGCTGGCGGCGGTGTAAGGGGTCAGATTAGGGGATAGATCAGGTAGATGGTGGCGGTTTTAGGGGCTCACATTAGGGTATAGATCAGTTAGATGGTGGCGGTTTTAGGGGCTCACATTAGGGGATAGATCAGTTAGATGGTGGCGGTTTTAGGGGCTCACAGTAGGGGATAGATCAGTTAGATGGTGGCGGTTTTAGGGGCTCACAGTAGGGGGTTAGTTTATGTAGATGGCGGCGGTTTAGGGGTTAAATACTTTATTAGGGATTGCGGCGGGGGATCGCGGTTGACAGGTAGATAGACATTGCGCATGCGTTAGGTGTTAGGTTTTATTTAGCAGATCGCGGTTGACAGCTAGATAGACATTGCGCATGCGTTAGGTGTTAGGTTTATTTAGCAGCTAGTTTAGGGAGTTACGGGGCTCCAATAGTCAGCGTAAGGCTTCTTACGGCTGCTTTTTGTGGCGAGGTGAAAATGGAGTAAGATTTCTCCATATTTGCCACGTAAGTCCTTACGCTGTATATTGGATACCAAACTGC
Organism: Bombina bombina; assembly: GCF_027579735.1. Classification (NCBI taxonomy): domain Eukaryota; kingdom Metazoa; phylum Chordata; class Amphibia; order Anura; family Bombinatoridae; genus Bombina; species Bombina bombina. The sequence goes on from NC_069506.1 coordinate 138,075,912, forward strand.
GCTGGTTTGGTATACCTGCCTATGGCCCAAAAAACTACGGGCGACGGCAGAAATATACGCGCGTAACTTCTAGGTTACGCCGTATATGTGATACCAAACCAGCGCAAATATTGGCGTCGCCAGCTTTTGCGGTCGACGATTTTTATCGGATCGAGCCCCAGGTATTTCTTAATGGGCCAGTGTTTCTTTCACTCTCACAATAGGACCAGAATCATTGCTGTCTGATTGCATTATTACTATTAATAATTTTTGGAAGGCTGCGTGTCAGCCATCCAATATACTGGTCAAAAATAGATTTGATAGCTAGCAGCATTATGCTGCACAAGGAATTACCTTATTTAAAGGAACACTAAACCCAATTTTTTATTTTATGATTCAGATAGAGCATGTAATTTTAAGCAACTTTCTAATTTACTCCTATTATTAATTCTTCTTCGTTCTATTGCTATCTTTATTTAAAAAGCAGGAATGTGATGCATAGGAGCCGGCCCATTTTTTTGTTAAGAACCTGAGTTATGCTTGCTTATTGGTTGGTGAATGTAAGCCCTCCAATAAGCAAGCGCTATCCATGGTGCTGGACCTAAAATGGGCTGGCTGCTAAGATTTAAATTCCTGCTTTTAAAATAAAGATAGCAAGAGAATGAAGAAAAATTGATAATAGGAGTAAATTAGAAAGTTGATTAAAATGTCATGCTCTATCTGAATCATGAAAGAAAAAAATTGGGTTCAGAATCCCTTTAAGTACTCCTAATAACCGTGTATGATCGTTAGTCCTTAGCGTTTTTATATTTGGTGCAATTTACCTGCAGTAAAACTTTGTTTATATCTAATTTTATATCCATAGCAGCAGCATGCTGCACGAGCAATTGTTCATATTTTATGATTCAATTAACTGCTCACATGACAAGTGAAAACAGTTTACTAATGTTTATATAAGAAGAGTATATTAAGAAATATAATTTAATTGTTATACTGTGCAATCAGCAGTAGAACTTACTGTGTATAGTCAATGCAAGGTTCAATCATAATATCATTCGTTGCAAAGGGGGATTATATAACTGTGTGGCACATAATATTAAAATTAATAAATCTTCCCCACATACTATCATCACTGAGAGTGCTATACACTTATCCCAGGTTTTCAATTCTGTTACCCTATTTTTTAATTATTTTAATAAAAGCTTGGCTGGTTTTGTTTGTTTTCTGCTCTCCATAGTCCATAGACCCTAAGTGCTAAGGTTTATCACTTTTCTTCTTCTCTTAGTAATATATATACAGCATCATTTTTTTTATGTTACATAATTACTGCAGCTGACCCTTTCAGTATATAAGGAAGTTGTGTCTGTTATTAAAACCCTTTAACTGTTAGTCATATTTCTGTGGTCAGGGTTCTGTCACGTACGGCTCTATAAGAAGGGACTTTTTCACATTTCAGTCTAACTTTCATTTGAGAAACATTGCTTTTGTATTTCTTATTTGCTTTTATATTTTTTATTGTCAGACAAAGACAAGCCTTTGTGGTTAGGGTGCTGACACATTCACGTTCCATCAGGTTGTTGCTTTTCACGAGCTGAAGATAGGTCCACACCCCTCCCTTAAACAGATAGGGACACATTACGAGTAGAGCGCAAAAGTTTGCACCCAAGCAATAAGGGGTTTATTGCAGAAGTTTACGCTCGTTGGGCTTACCACTCGTATCACGAGTTGAAAGTAAATATGATCGCTTGAGGGCAATCTCAATTTACGCTAGAATGATTACCGTAACTTCAGAGGTCTGGTTAACTGTTTAGAGAAACAAAAATGTTGCACAAAACACAACAAAAATACTTTACAAAGTACCGTTACATACATAATAACACCATCTAATAAAAATTATTAAAAAATATATATATATTGCACACAAAAGTTATAAAGGTTCAAAGATATGAGGTCACAGGGGTTAAAAAAAAGAGGCAAGCAAATGGATTTATCATTGAGATTTACATGTTTAAATCTGTATATGTATGTATATACAGTGTATATATATATATATATATATATATATATATATACAGTATATGTCTATGTCTCTATATGTGTACATATGTATCTATATGTGTATATATGTTTAAGACAATAAATATGTACACATATAGAGACATATAAATACGTGCATTGGAGCCCTTTGCAGTTAAAGGGACATGAAACCCAATTTTTTTCTTTCATGATTTAGAAAGAGCATGTCATTTTAAACAACTTTCTAATTTACTTCTATTATCTAATTTGCTTCATTATCTAGATATTACTTGCTGAAAAGCATATCTAGATATGCTCAGTAGCTGCTGATTGGTTGCTGCACATAGAGGCCTTGTGTGATTGGCTCACACATGTGCATTGCTATTTCTTCAACAAAGGATATCTAAAGAATTAAGCAAATTAGATAATAGAAGTAAATTGGAAAGTTGTTTAAAATTCCATGCCCTATCTGAATTATGAAAGTTAAATTTTGACTAGACTGTCCCTTTAAGTAGATGAAAACATGTAAAACATATGTATGCAATATTCATATTTAATAAAGTGTTATAGTGTATATATACTATAAATATTTGACATTCTAATATTCTGCACATAGCAGAATATGTTCTAAATATTTATAAATAGATATTCATATATATATATATATTTATATATATATATATATATATATATATATCTATACCTATATGTAACCATGTATATATAGGTATAGATATATTGTACCAAAAAACATCATATATATATAGAAATATTTGCTTATGAATAAATAGAGCATATTCTTATATGTGAAGAACATTGGAATGTAAAAATTCATATATTCATGTTGGGTTAGCGCACTTGAAAATATGCAATTAGGCTTGCGCGAGAGTAGGGTGTTTTTTTCACTTTTTTTCTCTATTAACTTCTATGGGGGAATCCATTAACTCACACTCGATATGCTAAATTCAGCTTTTTGCGCTCATCGGGTTAGCGCTTAAACGAAAACAGTTTACTTTCAACTCATAATACCAGCGCAACCGACAAGCACAAAAAGCTTACTTCTTGCATAATTAAAGGGATACTAAACACAGATTTTTCTTTAATGATTCAGATAGAGAATTCAATTTTAAGCAAATTTCTAATTTACTCCTATTATTATTTTTTCTTTATTCTCTTGGTATCTTTATTTGCTGATTGGTGGTTAAATGTAGCCACCAATAAGCAAGAGTTTTCCAGGGTTCTGAACCTAAAATGGTTTGGCTCCTAAGCTCTACATTCGTGCTGTTCAAATAAAGATAGCAAGAGGACTAAGAAAAATTTATAATAGGAGTAAATTAGAAAGTTGTTTAAAATTGCATGTTCTATCTGAATCATAAAAGAAAAAAATTGGGTTTAATATCCCTTTAAAGTTTGAGCTGGAGCGTTAATTAGCACTCCACTCTGCACATCGCTCCGTTTGCAGTGTGTCACAGCATTAATTACTGGCAGAACTCACACTACTTTATTGGTTTACAGGGATGTGCCTTACCAGCATAAAATATAAGTTTGTTTTTTTCTCATGACAGGAACATCTGTTTTACAAATTCGGTGATGTGTGCACTATGTACAGTATATGTGTATGTAAATGTTTGTGTACATAAGCGTGTGTTTTTAGTATGTGCACACATACATACACATATATACATACACACATAAAAATACACACACATACAAATACACACACATACATACATATACACTTTTGAGACCTTCCCAGTCCAACACCTTTTCATATACCATATTTCTTTAAATCAGTGTTAAAAAAATATTTCAAAATAATAAAGCTATACATTACATTTAATTTATACGTGTATATATATATATATATATATATATATATATATATATATATATATATATGTGTGTGTGTGTGTGTGTGTGTGTGTGTGTGTGTGTGTGTGATACTTTATTTTAATATGTAATACATGTGTCTTGTTATGCATGTATTCTAGCCTTAAAGGGATTTGAAACCCAAACATTCTCTTTTATGATTCAGACAGAGCATACAATTTAAAAATGTTTGGCCTAGATTTAGAGTTTTGTCGGTAAAAACCTGCGGGGCTAATTCTTGCCGCTCCCATTAAACAACGCTGGTATTACGAGTTTTCTGAATGGCTGCGTTAGCCTCAGAAAAGTGAGCGTTAAGTAAAATTTAGCTACACTTCTACTCTCAATACCAGCGCTGCTTACGGTAGCGCTAAGCTGGAAAAACGTGCTTGTGCACGATTTCCCTATAGGAAACAATGGGGCTGAGACGGGTGAAAAAAAACCTAACACCTGCAAAAAAGCAGCGTTAAGCTCCTAACGCAGCCTTATTGTTTCCTATGGGGAAACACTTTCTATGTCTGCACCTAACACCCTAACATGAACCCCTAATTGAGCTTGCATTCTATTGGCTGTTCCGATCAGCCAATAGAATGCAAGCTCAATCTGATTGGCTGATTGGATCAGCCAATCAGATTGAACTTCAATCTGATTGGCTGATTGAATCAGCCAATCAGATTTTTCCTACCTTAATTCCGATTGGCTGATAGAATCCTATCAGCCAATCGGAATTCGAGGAACGCTATCTTGGATGACGTCATTTAAAGGAACCTTCATTCGACATCTAGTCGTCGGTTGAAGAGGATGGATCCGCGTCGGCTCCTTTGAAGATGGCTCCGCTCTGGATGGATGAAGATTGAAGATGCGGCATGGATGAAGATTTCTATCGGATAGAAGACCTCTTCAGCGCCCCTTGGATGAAGACTTCTGCCCTGCTGGGTGAACACGACTAAAGGTAGGGAGATCTTCAGGGGGTTAGTGTTAGGTTTTTTTAAGGGGGGTTTGGGTGGGTTAGAGTAGGCGTATGTGGGTGGTGGGTTGTAATGTTGGGGGGGTATTGTATGTTTTTTTACAGGCTGATTACTTTGGGGCAATGCCCCACAAAAAGCCCTTTTAAGGGCTGGTAAAAGAGCTGATTACTTTTTAATGTAGAATAGGGTAGGGCATTTTTTTATTTTGAGGGGCTTTGTTATTTTATTAGGGGGCTTAGATTAGGTGTAATTATCTTAAAATTCTTGTAATCTTTTTTTATTTTTTGTAATTTAGTGTTTGTTTGTTTTTGTACTTTAGTTAGTTAATTTAATTATATTTAATTGTAGGTATTTGTAGTTAATTAATTTAATTTATTTAATGCTAGTGTAGTGTTAGGTTTAATTGTAACTTAGGTTAGGAATTATTTTAAAATAGCTACATTGTAGCTATTTTAAAATAGCTACAATGTAATTATTAATTATATTGTAGCTATATTAGGGTTTATTTTACAGGTAAGTATTTAGTTTTAAATATGAATAATTTATGTAATGATAGTGTAGTGTTAGGTGTAATTGTAACTTAGGTTAGGATTTATTTTACAGGTACATTTGTGTTTATTTTAACTAGGTAGCTATTAAATAGTTAATAACTATTTAATAACTATTGTACCTAGTTAAAATAAATTGAAATTTGCCTGTAAAATAAAAATAAATCCTAAAATAGCTATAATGTAACTATTAGTTATATTGTAGCTATTTTAGGGTTTATTTTATAGGTAAGTATTTAGTTTTAAATAGGATTAATTTAGTTAATAAGAGTAATATTATTTATATGTATTTAATTAATATTTAAGTTAAGGGGGTGTTAGGGTTAGGGTTAGACTTAGGTTTAGGGGTTAATAATTTTATTATGTTGGCGGCGGTGTAGGGGGGGCAGGATAGGGGTTTATAAATTTATTATAGGTGGCGGCGGTATAGGGGGGCAGATTAGGGGTTAATAGGTATTATGTAGATGGCGGCGGGGTCCGGGAGCGGCGGTTTAGGGGTTAACATATTTATTATAGTGGCGGCGGGGTCCGGGAGCAGCGGTTTAGGGGTTAACATGTTTAATATAGGTTGCGGCGGTGTAGGGGGGCAGATTAGGGGTGTTTAGACTCGGGGTACATGTTAGGGCGGCGGATTGAAAACCAGGTATGCTGGGCCGGAAAAGTGCAGAGCGTACCTGCTAGTTATTTGATAACTAGCAAAAGTAGTCAGATTGTGCCGAACTTGCGTTCTGCACATCTGGAGTGACGTAAGAATCGATCTGTGTCGGATCGTAGCTTACGTCACAAAATTCTACTTTTGCCGGTGTGTAGGGCTTGATAACTAGGTCGAATCAGCTTCGCCACAAATACACTGCGGAATTCCAGCGTATTTGAGGTTGACGGCTTGATACATATCCCCCAAAGTTACATTGTAGCTATTTTAGGATTTATTTTTATTTTACAGGCAACTTTGTATTTATTTTAACTAGGTACAATAGCTATTAAATAGTTATTAACTATTTAATAGCGACCTAGTTAAAATAATTACAAAATTACCTGTAAAATAAATCTTAACCTAAGTTACAAATACACCTAACACTACACTATCAATAAATTAATTAAATAAATGACCTACAATTATATAAACTAAAATACAATTAAATAAACTAAAATATAGTACAAAAAAACCAAACACTAAATTACAAAAAATAAAAAAATATTACAAGAAGTTTAATCTAATTACACCTAATCTAAGCCCCCTAATAAAATAAAAAAGCCCCCCAAAATAATAAAATTCCCTACTCTATACTAAATTACAAAAGTAATCAGCCCTTTTACCAGCCCTTAAAAGGGCTTTTTGTGGGACATTGCCCCAAAGTAATCAGCTCTTTTACCTGTAAATAAAAATACAATACCCCCCAACATTACAACCCACCACCCACATACCCCTATTCTAACCCACCCAAACCCCCCTTAAAAAACCTAACACTAACCCATGAAGATCTTCCTACCTTGAGTCGTCTTCACCCAGCCGAGCCGAATTCTTCATCCATCCAAGCGGGGCAGAAGAGGTCCTCCATCCGGCCGAAGTCTTGATCCAAGCGGGGCAGAAGAGGTCTTCCATCCAGCAGAAGTCTTCATCCAGGCGGCATCTTCTATCTTCATCCTTCCGGCGAGGAGCGGGTCCATCTTCAAGACATCCGATGCAGAGCTTCCATCTCGGCCGACGACTTCCCGACAAATGACGGTTCCTTTAAGTGTCGTCATCCAAGATGGCGTCCCTCGAATTCCGATTGACTGATAGAATCCTATCAGCCAATCGGAATTAAGGTAGTAAAAATCTGATTGGCTGGTTCAATCAGACAATCAGATTGAAGTTCAAGCCGATTGGCTGATCCAATCAGCCAATCGGATTGAACTCGCATTCTATTGGCTGATCGGAACTATGAGTTATATTGTAGCTATATTAGGGTTTATTTTATAGGTAAGTATTTAGTTTTAAATAGGATTAATTTTTTTAATTAGAGTAATTTTATTTAGATGTATTTAAATTATATTTAACATAGGGGGGTGTTAGGGTTAGACTTAGGTTTAGGGGTTAATAACTTTATTATAGCAGCGGGACGTTGGGGGCAGCAGATTAGGGGTTAATAATTGTAGGTAGGTGGCGGCGATGTTGGGGGGGCAGATTAGGGGTTAGTAAAATTAATTATAGTGTTTGCGAGGTGGGAGTGCGGCGGTTTAGGGGTTAATACATTTATTATAGTGGCGGCGATGTCCGGTCGGCAGATTAGGGGTTAAAAAGTTTTATTATAGTGTTTGCGATGTGGGGGGACTTGGTTTAGGGGTACATAGGTAGTTTATGGGTGTTAGTGTATTTTGTAGCACTGTAGTTAAGAGCTTTATATTCCGGCGTTAGCCCATAAAGCTCTTAACTACTGACTTTTTTAGGCGGTAGGAGTCTTGGCGGTAGAGGGTCTACCGCTCACTTCTTCCAAGACTCGTAATACCAGCGTTAGGCAAATCCCATTAAAAAGATAGGATACGCAATTGGCGTAAGGGGATTTGTGGTAGCCAAAAGTCACGGAAGCGGTACACCTTTACCTACCATACTCGTAATACCAGCGGGCATTAAAAAGCAGCATTAGGACCCCTTAACGCTGCTTTTTAAGGCTACGGCAGAACTCTAAATCTAGGCGCTTGTTTCCAATTTACTTCTATTATCAAATGTACTTATTTCTCATGTTATTCTTTGTTAAAGAGATACCTAAGTATGTGTATCATGTGACAGCCATCAGCCAATCACAAATGCATATACGTATATTCTGTGAATTCTTTCGCATGCTCAGTAGGAGCAGGTGACTCAAAAAGTGTAAATTTTGTTAATGGAGTAAATTGGAAAGTTGTTTGTGTGTGTGTGTGTGTGTGTCTGAGTGTTTTTGTGTGTGTGTGTGTGTGTGTGTGTCTGGGTGTTTTTGTGTGTGTGTCTGAGTGTATTTATGTGTGTGTGTGTGTGTCTCAGTGTTTTTGTGTGTGTGTCTGAGTGTTTTTGTGTGTGTGTGCCAGACTGTTTTTGTGTGACTGAGTGTGTTTCCGAGTGTTTGTGTGTGCATCTGAGTGTGTTTTTAAGTGTGTCTGAGTGTTTGTATGTGTGTGTGCCTGTGTTTTTGTGTGTGTCTGCTTTCTGGGGGGGGTGACACCATAACTTACCGCACCGGGTGACACCGTGACACCAACCCTAGTGACGCCACTGCAAATTAGAATATTATAATCCTGGAATTGCATATCAGTATACAGAATTGTTATTTGCTTAACACAGCATGAAAGGTTGAAATAATGGATGGTTACATATACAGTAGAGCAGTGACGTGCAGTAATAGGAGGCAGGGGAGGCGGCGCCTCTCCTGTCCAATCAGAGAAGAAAGATTTCAAATAATGTTTATTAAAAAATATATATATTTTTTGTCTTTTTCTTATTTATTTTTTGGGCCACCCCCAAGGGTACCCTCACCCCCCCCCACCCCCTGCCAGCGATTACCCACTTCATTGGCATTATTTTAATTATTTGCATTGCGATCCTACTGCGCTTGCGCTGCAAAATAAAATTCATCATCCATGTTGCGCAATTAGGAGGAGGCAGTGAGCCGGTCCACTGCCCTCCATAAATTGCGCAACAATGGATCTGAATATAGTCTGCTCAGCTTTAGAGCAGCAAGCGCCACCCAGTGGTGTTTTGCCGGGCCCCCATTAAGCTCCAATGCAGGCGGTTCTCAAAACCGCCTTCATGATGGAGCTGGATCACACAGCCAATCAGCATCAGCGCTGCCGGGGAGGCGTGCCTGCTGGGCTGCTGAGCTCAGTGAAAGAGTATGTGTGACGTCACGGTCGCGCCGACGGACACAGACTTCAGGCGGGAAGGAGAGCAGGAGCCAGGAGGGAGCTGCTGAGAGAGAAGTGTGTGGCGTGTCAGTCCGGCCCTGCTCTGCTGAAGTGAATGCCAGAAGTCTGTGCGTCTGCGATCAACTTGTGAACTAGGCTTTCACAATTGGTTGTGATTTTCAGAGCTATGGCCTAACCTGTTATGCACTGCACAGCGTCCTGTCGCTAACTCGATATGGATACCGCAGCCATTGTTTGCTTTCTGTAGCCCTGCATTCAAACTACTTTATGGCAACTCCATGCTCGAAATCAGGGACACTGCTCTAAAATCAAGGTCTGTCTGTATTTCTTTATTATTTTAACAAACGTTCATATCTGCCAGACTGCAACAGATAAGGAATAATATCAGATGATTTTGGTTTATTTGCATCTAACGTTCTTTTAACCTTACTGTTTAGTATTAATATTTAGAATTAAGCAGTTCTTTGTGGTTTATTTACTTACCTTTTTGCAATTAACTAAACATATTTGCTTGTTTATATAAATAGATGATACGTAGATTCATTTTTGGTTTTGAATCTGATACCCTATCATCTTGTTATGCATATAATTCCCTGTGTTATTTTCCTGCTTTAACATTCACTTTGTCTTAAAAGAGGATGTTACTGTTTTAATGTACATTACAATATTTGCATGACACCTAATTGCTAGAAACAATGATACTACTATACTAGCATTCATTTTGGTTTTGCATTGTAACCTAACCACCCAGACTGAGAAACCCTGGCAGTGGCACATAATGATGCTGAGTGAGTGAGCACTAATGGAAATATATAATACATTTTATCACACATATGAAGAAAAAATCAACAGATTACAATACAATATTTTTACATGAAAAAGTACAATTTAAATGAACAGGAAATGCATGTTTGTGCACTCTTCACAAGGATACTAGAGTGCTTATTGGCCTAAACCTACAAAGCCAAAACAATAGGAATATCCTTAAAAATTTTTTTTTTTTTTAAATATCCTATTTTACATGCAGGAAAATAAAAAACATATTTAAGCAGCTTTCCTGTGTTAGTACTTAACCAGGTCCAGATTCAGCCCTGAATAAACTGATGCTCAGTGTAAATAAACAGCACAGCACACAGGTCAGTGACTAGTGTGTTCCTTATCAGTATATACATAACACATGACAGCTGCTTAAATACGTTTTTTATTTTCCTGCATGTAAAATAGGATATTTTAAAATGATTTTTTTAAGGATATTCCAATTGTTTTGGGTTTATGTTTGTAGGTTTATGCCAATAAGCACTCTATCCTTGTGAAGAGTGCACAAACATGCCTTTCCTGTTCGTTTTAATTGTACTTTTTCTTGTAAAAATATTGTAATCTGTTGATTTTTTCTTCATATGTGTGATTAAATTATATATTTCCATTAGTGCTCACTCACTCAGAATCATTATGTGCCAGGGTTTCTCAGTCTGGGTTATAATGCAAAACCAAACTGAAGGCTATCAGTGTTTCTAGCAATTAGGTGACATGCAAATATTGTAATGTGCATTAAAACAGTAACATCCTCTTTTAGCACCAAGTGAATACATACACATGCAGTATACTTATACATATACATACACTATCTATACGTATACAGGCGCATACAAATACAGTGACTATACATTCACCTACAGTATACTTATACTGCACACACATACACCTATACAGAATGATACATGTCATGATCGCACAGCAGGGAAACTAGAGCAAGCATTTTGTTATCTGGCAAGAGTTTCTGTTACAATCCTTTAGACTAAAATCAGATGTTTACTAAGTTGACCAGTTTTTTAAGACACCATTTAAAGGGACATGAAAACCATATGTTTTCTTTCATGATTTAGAAAGAGCATGCAATTTTAAATAACTTTCCAATTTACATCTAATATCTACTTTTCTTCATTCTTTTGATATCCTTTGTTGAAAAACATATCTAATATCTATATATAATCTATATGCTCAGTAGCTGCTGATTGGTGGCTGCACATAGATACCTCATGCAATTGGCTCACCCATGTGAATTGCTATTTCTTCAACAAAGGATATCTAAAGAATGAAGGCATATCCTAATTCTAGCCACTGCCTCACCAGCCTCTGATGTCACCGCACGTCACTGCAGTAGAGCAGAAAACAAATAGTCATTATCCAGAAGTTTGGCTTAATGAGGAAAACATTTAATACATCTCTTTTAAAATATTTAAGAGACAAATTCATGCCATAAATTCAGAAGCATTGGTTGAATATGGACACACATAGAAAGAAGAACAAACAGTGAGAAAAAAAAACACACATAGGCCTCTAGTTATCAAGGTCTGTCGGACCTGATCCGACAGTGCGGATCAGGTCCACCAGACCTCGCTGAATACGGCGAGCAATACGCTCGCCGTTTTCAGCATTGCACCAGCAGCTCACAAGGCCGCCAGCAGGGGGTGTCAATCAACCCGATCGTACTCGATCAGGTTGATTTCCGGTAATGTCTGTCTGCCTGCTCAGAGCAGGCGGATAGCGTTATGGAGCAGCGGTCTTTGTGACCGCTGCTTCATAACTGCTGTTTCTGGCGAGTCTGAAGACTTGCCAGAAACAGAGGCCTCCAAGCTCCATGTGGAGCTTGTTAAATAGAGGCCATAATATCATAAAAATAACCGAATACATCACTCGTATATATAGATTACACACTAGCGTTTACTTAGCAATAATAGTGAGTCATGTGGCTAGACAGAAATTTACAGAAATTTACAGGGACATTCCAGGCAAAACTGAAATGAACACAAGTGCAGTTTCAGTTTTGAATAGAGGCATTTTTACAGTATACTTGTATTAGCAAAAAATGCTTCTATTAAGCATTACTTGTATTAGCTTCTATTAAAAGCTACAGCTATTTCAAGAGTGTACTTAAATATGCTCCGTGCACCAGCATTTTAAAAACAGCTTTTGGGCAGACAGCCTAAGGTGCTTGTATCATCTGGTAATGCCTCAATTTGCATAACTGCTGACATGATACAAGCCCCACTGGTGCACTGAGCATTTGTAGTATTTAAAATGCTGGTGCACAGAGAACATCTAGCTATGCACGTGCAGAGAAAAATGCTAGTATTAAAACAGTGAAAACTTTTACTAGAAGCATTTTTGTCATTATATCTGTATTGTAAATCTATTTCTATTTTAAGATGCAATTCGTCTATGAGCATTTCCGTTTTGACTGGAATGTCCCTTTAAGTGTAAAATGTATCACTTCTTAAAACAGCAAATACATTTCTAATTGGTAAGTTTACAGCAAGCAACGTATTGTAGAGTTCAGCGCAACATCCACATATATTACTTCGCAAATATAACAAATAAAATAAAAGTGAATAATGGGACAGTCTACTCCAGAACTTTTATTGTTTAAAAAGATAGATAATCCCTTTATTTCCCATTCCCTAGTTTTGCATAACCAACACAGTTATATTAATACACTTTTTACCTCTGTGATTGCCTTGTATCTAAGCATCTGCAGAGAGCTCCCTTATTTCAGTTCTTTTGACAGACTTGCATTTTAGTGCTGACTCCTAGGTATCTCCAATGGTACACATGAACTAGCGCCCTATAGCTGTGAAAAACTGTCACAATGCACTGAGATAAGAGGCAGCCTTTCAAGGGATTAGATATTAGCATATGAGCCTACCTAGGTTTAGCTTTTAACAAAGAATACCAAAAGAACAAAGCAGATTTGATGATAAAAGTAAATTGGAAAGTTGTTTAAAATGAAATGCCCTATCTGAAATATGAAAGTTTATTTTTGACTAGACTATGTCTTTAAGGTATGCAAGTAATATTTTTGACAACTGTTTTATATAATGATATCCTAAAACTCTACATAACTGTATAAATTAATTTAACATGTTTTATAATATTGCAGCTCATTCTGTTATAGTGGCTATGTGCTGTCACCACCGCCCCCTACTGTCTCTCCTGGAACAACAGAAAACTGCATATTCGTGAAAACACCTATGGCACTCCGTGGCAGCGTTGGATTACTTGTCTATCATTTTCAGGAAAATACTCTTGTTATAATGTTCTCAAATCCTTTTGACTATAATTTCTACAAGACCACCTTCGGTATCTGGATCACTAATGAAACCGTTACAGCTGATAAACGTCAATTTCAGGATTTGTATCAGCGCAAAATGCCGTCAGCCTCATATCAGTATCTTGAGCTTAAAAAAAGTGATTCTCAGAGTATTGAGGTTAGCAACGACAAGGTATCTGTTTCAGCCACAATGTCTAAAGATAATAAGGCTATCCTTAAAGTAGAAATAGCAGATAAAATATGTAAAGGGCGTTTACACAAAGAAATGAACAATGGCTTCTCTGTTCTTTCTGTTAGGGATGGGCGAAAGTGTCAATTTTCGAATTTTGAATGTAGAACGAATGTTCTTACCGAAATTCGAATTTTAAATCCAAATGTTGATAAGAACGAAAATTCTTAAAAATTCTATAATCGAATGTTATTTACAGTTTTCGAATGTCACTTTCAAATTCGAATGTTTATAATTATATTGAATGTCCACATTCGAAATTTCAAATTTAACATTCTATTTAAAGGGAATGTAAATTTTGATGCTAAAGTGCCCGGTTTTTAAAACTTTGATTAAAAAAAGGGGCACTTTAATTCATCAAAATTTACATTTCACTCCTGTTGTGAGAAAAAACTTACCTTTTAATCTTCACAGCAGCTCCAGCTTGCTCCGGTCTCACAAGCCATTTCTGATGTCAGAAATGATTGATAGGTCATCCTCCAATCACAGCTTCCCCCCCGGGGGATTCAGTGTCTGATTCACTGCTGTGATTGGAGGAAGCCGATGCCTCATTTTAGACCCAGGAAGAGGCTTTGAAACGGGAGGAGGAAGCTGGAGCTGCTGTGAAGATTAAAAGGTAAGTTTTTTTTCACAGCAGGAGTAAAATGAAAATTTTGATGAATTAAAGTGCCCCTGTTTTTAATCGAAGTTTTAAAAACCGGGCACTTTAGCATCAAAATTTACATTCACTTTAACAAATACTATTCAGAAGTTCAATAGTTCATGTGGTATGGAGGGAATCTAGTAAATTGATACATAATAGATACAAATATATAATTTCAAATGTTTCTATATAGAATATTGCATAATTCGAAAATTACATTTAAAGAAAGCATTAGAAATACTATTACAATCTAAATTCAAATTTTTCGAAAAGAATATTTTCGAATGTAATCATAAAATTTTAAACAGAACATTCAAAAATCGAATGTTAGAATGTTATGTATACATTCGAAATTCGATTCGAATGAACGAATGTGTTAAAATCCATACCGTTTTTCAAATGTTGCGAAACATTCGCCCATCCCTACTTTCTGTCCTATATGCTTCATCTTAAAATGGAAGCTTGATTCTACTAAAATAAAAATGCACTGCAAACAACTGCAATTAGTTGATTTACACCTATATTACAAGTTTTGAGCGCTATTGGGATTTTAATGACGCCACAAAAACTGTGTTATTTCACCTCCCTATAGCGCTGCTATTACAAGTTTTAAAAAAGCAGGCTTGTGCGGGCGATATGGTTGAGTTAAGCTCAATACCGCACCAAAATCAAGCGCTGCTTTGATATGCTTGTGCACGATTTCCCCATAGACATCAATTGGGAGAGCCGGCAAAAAAAAAGCCTAACACCTGCGATCGTGAAATGAAAAGCTCTGTAATGCAGCCCCATTGATGTCTATGGGGAAAGAAAAAGTTACGTTTAAACCTTACACCCTAACATAAACCCAGAGTCTAAACCACCCCCGACATCGCTACCACCTACATACAGTTATTAACCCCTAATCTGCCGCCCCGATATTGCCGCCACCTACATACAGTTATTAACCCCTATTTGGCCACCCTCAACATCGCTGCTACCTACATACAGTTATTAACCCCTAATCTGCCACCCCCCACATCGCTGCCACCTACATACAGTTATTAACCCCTAATCGGTCACCCCCAACATCACCGCCACCTACATAAAACTATTAACACCTAATCTGCTGCTCCCTATGTTGCCGCCACTATAATAAAGATATTAACCCCTAAACCTAACCCTAACGTAACCCTAACCCTAACGTAACCCTAAATTTAACATAATTACAATAGAGCTAAACTAAAGTTACACTTATTAACTAAATAATAACTATTTAAAGCTAAATACAAACTTACATGTAAAACAGAACCTTAGCTAGCTACAATATAACTAATAGTTATATTGTAGCTAGCTTAGGTTTTATTTTTATTTCACAGGTAAGTTTGTATTTATTTTAACTAGGTAGACTAGTTAGTAAATAGTTAACTATGTATTAACTACCTAGTTAAAATAAATACAAACTTAACTGTGAAATAAAACCTAACCTGCCTTACACTAAAACCTAACATTACAAAAAGAAACACTAAAATTACTAAAAATAAAAATAACTAAATTACATAAAAAAACAAACACTAAATTACAAAAAATAAGAAACAAATGATCAAAAATAAAAAAGAATTGCACCTAATCTAATAGCCCTATCAAAATAAAAAAGCCCACCCAAAATACAAAAAAACCCTAGTCTACAATAAATTACCAATGGCCCTTAAAAGGTAACAGTTCTTTTACCTGTAAAAAAAACAAAACACCCCCCAACAGTAAAACCCACCACCCCCACGAGGCAAACTCGTAATACCGGTGCTATAGGGAGTCCCATTGAAAAGTACAGTACTGATGTTGCGTGACTGGCTAAAAGGTGTGCGGTACACTTATACCGACAAGACTTGTAATAGCAGCGTTAAGGAAAATGAAGCATTATAGGCCATAACGATGCAATTTGATTCATAACGCAAAACTCGTAATCTAGCTGTTAGTTTTTAAAGGAACAATAAAAACCTTGAGATTTGCATATAAAATATTTATTTATGCATAATGAAATTACTTTGACTTATATTTTTATTATTTATTTTGCCTCATTTTCATGTAATTTAGCTCTGAAAATTTAGCAATTTCAAATACTTATAACTTGAAATGCAACCACTGACTTACCAAGGTTAATTCTACTAGATATTTGTCCCTAATTGACTTTAATTGATAACAACTGCAAATAAATGCATTTTATACTAACTTTATGACCATGGCTAGATCGATAGTCTGCTGACTGAAGCCCAGATTGGCTCCTCCAAATAAGGCAAATGGTGGGTTGAAACAACAAAGGCACTTTGTATACAAAGTGAACAGTGGGCCCTATACTACACACAATACTTTAAATAAAAGAAAAATCCCTGTATCTGATCCAGAAGAAGAATCAAATTCACCAGGGCAGATCCTTTTCTTAAGGTGCAGGAAACCAACATGTATATACAAATAAAAACAAAAGGGCGTCTCGTGATGTAGAGTATGTGATTTATGAAATAGATAAAAAACAAAACATATGGGTCACTCACAAGTAAGATGGCACTTTATAGATGTATACAGCAAATAGGCAACCAGCTGGCTGATGCTCCCGGCAACAACCACCAGGGGAATTACTCCTTAGACAAGAGAGTGTCTGATATCCATCCACAGGCAATTCGGAAAATTCCATCACCCACTTTCCACAAACAGTAGGCTGAAACTTGATAAAAGTACTAAAAACTTGAATAGAACATCAGTGTACAGCTAATCTATTTAAAAACATACAACGCGTTTCTCAGCTCAAAGACGAGGAGTTTCCTCACACAACTATATCCCTCTATATACTGTATAGTGCTATCTTAGTTGTGAGTGACCCATTTGGGATTTGTTTTATCTGTTTCATAGATCACAAAATCTACACTATGAGGCACCTTTTTGTTTTTACCTAAATGATGGGTCGAGCTTAACTATTATAAAATAATTGCAGAAAAAAAGGATTTTAATTTGTTTTAAAAGTAAGACATGGCTTATATGTTATTCTTTAGCAGAAAAACATAAATGTATTGTAATTACAAGGTGTTTACTACTTTTTTTTTCTACTGAGATACAAAATATCCCTTTTTCAGCCCTTATTTGAATTCATTAGAACTCCCCTGCAAAGAGCAGTTCAGAACTTTTCCCAAAGTTTTCAAATTCAAAGAAAATCTAATCCATGTGAAACTTAAAAATAACTGATTTATTTATATGCTTTATACTCATACACACAAACAAATTGTATACCATGTACTGGGATACCTTAAAAACATTATTTTAATCCATGAAAAATTATATTTCAGCAATTTTCTACAGAAATGTATTAACTTCTTGAAACTAAATTTAGCCTGTTTTAATCGCATATATTTGCTGTTTATGTATGTGGGGGGTGGGGGCTTTATTATTAATAAACAAAGCTTTTTTTGGTTTAATAAAAATGGGGAAAAAATGAAACGTGTCGACTTTTAAATATGTTAATTATAAAATTATATAAAATAATTAATTTCAAGTTATGGGCTCTATATATTAATCAGGCGGGACTTTTCTGAAGCCAATGAGGTATAGGTGCGCTAAGCTTGCTTTCCATAAGTAAAAGGGACAGTCTGCTCCAGAATTTTTATTGTTTAAAAAGATAGAAAATCCCTTTATTACCCATTCCCCAGTTTTGCATAACCAACACAGTTATATTAATATACTATTTACCTCTGTGATTACCTTGTATATAAACCTCTGCAGACTGCACCCTTATCTTAGTTCTTTTGACAGACATGAATTTTAGCCAATTAGTGCTGACTCCTATGGGAGTAAGCACAATGTTATCTATATGGTACACGTAAACTAGCGCTGTCCAGCTGTAAAAAAAACTGTCAAAATGCACTAAGAGGCGGCCTTCAAGGGCTTAGAAATTAGCATATGAGCCTACCTAGGTTTAGCTTTCAACAAATAATACCAAGAGAAAAAAGCTAATTTAATGATAAAAGTAAATTGGAAAGTTGTTTAAAATTGCATATCCTATCTGAATCATTAAAGTTTAATTTTGACTAGACTGTCCCTATAAGAAGCAGCATTCATTCATTGAACCTCTCAGCCACTAAAGAGGTGGCAGAGTTAAAACACACCAAACACAATTTTTTTTAGGGTGATTGATAAGCCTTCCTTTCATGTGAGAGCAATGATAAGTGCAGATAGTGGATGAACAGCATATATTGCCCACTTGCAGGGAACAATTTCCTAGTTGGGAACATTGTGTGTCAATACTTTTTTAAATGGGATCATATGAATTAATACTATTCATTAAGTTAAACGCCTGCATTAAAAACTATTGACTAGACATTGGGGCCGATTTATGAAAGCCCGGACAGACATGATCCGATGTAGCGATCATGTCCGCCGCACATCGATAAATGCCGACTGCATACGCTGTCGGCATTTATCATTGCACAGGCAGATTATTATCCATTGCACATGCATTCTGTCCTAGAACCTTTAAAAGCACGTCATGGGGGTGGGACCCATGGCTAGGTTCCCAGAGGCAGTTGCAGTGTTTAAAGCTCTTATTAGAACAGAACTCTCTGGAGCGTATCTGCCCTTGGCTGTTATTGCATAATCTGATTGGTTTGTGTCTCTGCGATGCACAACCAATCGGATAAGGCTTTGGGTTTGTCACTAGTGCATTGTTTTGCAAGGAGTTCTTCTCACCTTCCTAATCAGGTTTACCCTTGGTCACCACCTACAGAATGCACCCTTCCCATTCAGCCTGGGGATCACTCCTCTTATCTTCTCTCTCAGTCAAGAAGGGCTAAGACCTCCAGCAACAAGAGAGTATCATTATACTATGGCCAATATGGGATCCGAACCTTGCTAGGCCACACGAACCACCACTTTCTGAGTGGAGACAAAAACTAAACACACATGCTTACATAGGCTAGCTCAAATAACCCTACCCCACAGTGCGAATTGCTGTTATTATAGGGAAAAATAAAAAGATGTTTGAAATATTCTGGAGCTTGCTTATAAAAAGTAAGTCTGCCAATCACACCTTAAAAGTTACAACTTTACACAAAAATACTAAACCTGCTTTACACTCACCTTCCCTCCCATACCTTAACCTTCCAAGTCCATGAAGAGCTGTCCACTATCATGTCTAAGGCCCAACCAAATCAACTTGTTGTAAACTTTGCAACACTAAATTAGTGCTGGTGAAAATGCAGAGTTAAGAGCTTTATCCACTACTGGACAATTATTTTGCACGTTATTTAAAGATCCTCATAAGTTTTAAAGAAGGACTGTTTTGTACTTCAGTCATCTGCAGTTGTGGAGATTAAAGATTTTTGAATGTATTGGTGTCAGTGTAAGTGAATAATTGTTTTTTTAAGTAATTATAGCTCTTGCCAAAGAACTGAATACGAAACTGTAAACTTATACAAAGTTTAAACCGAGGACACAATTCTAGTGCTTTATTCGTGGACAATGGGAGCATGTTATACTAAATATTTTTAACATAGGTCTCTAGGTCCCACAAAAAAGAGTTTACATTATGAAGGAGGCTGTATTGGGATTGACATAAAATTTAGGAGTGAAACATAAAATAAATAACAACCAGGCAGCGACTAAATGTGGCAATATTGGCCTTACTATCCAGACATACCCTGCTACCACATAACACACAGAGCAAAGGAATTCATGCATACATACACTTCACACACACCAGTAGTGAGCCACTGTTTATTAAAATCACGTTCCATTCCCAGCAATGCATTCTGGGTACATAATGCAATCCAACATGCAATGAGAGAGTTACATCTGCTACAGACTGGACACTAAAGGCTGTCTTTTGATTGGCTGATCAGGCATTGTTTGCAGATATGAAAGTTATTTCTATCTCTCGGGTGTCTTAAACAGGCTTTCACTTCACTGTAGCAAAGAGTTTGTGAGGTATTGTATTTTTTGTATGCATCAAAAATAAACATAAAATACATAATCAAGATTGATATAATTTCTTTTTATAAATATATTACTATATTAATTGAAACAAAAAATAATAAAAATAGAGGTGCACCTGACAATTTCTAATGCTCTAATCAAAGGTGCAAGCAGGCCAAAAAACAATAACAAAAAATATATTAGGAAAGAACAAGTACCATGAAAAGTATTTGTCAAAGAAGGACCAAGGATGCACTGATGATAAACTTGCGCTTTATTACAAAAAGTGTGAGCTTATTGGGAGCAAGTAGGAAATTCAACCCCCACCAAGGTCACAAAACGTACATACTAATGATAATAAAACATATAAAATACCAACATCAAACTGTGTGGAAACTCTAAAGTCTCAATACTAAATGAGACCATCACCTAGGAAATACAATATATGAGTTCAATATAATACAGCCGACCAGAAAAAAAATCGGTCCTATTGCAATCCAAAGTGCATGTATAGGTCAAGGAGGGGCCCCAAAAGTAACAATGAATACAGAGAGTCCATAATCAATCAAGAACCAGGCACTCAAGTGTCATTCGACACGCACCGGTGTACAGTCACAGTTCTCTCTACATTCCAAATAAAGCAAGATGTTAACGTGACAAAGTAAAATCACTTGTACAGATCTCAAAGGTACCACCAAACTTCCCATATCATCAGATGGTTAGTAGAGACAATTGTCAATGTTGTAAAACATCCAGACAGGGGTGCAAGACTAATTCTAGCCGTACCTGACCTTCACAGCACGTCATCCGCCAACTAAGATGGAACTTCCAGTGCTTCCTTCTTAGTGCGGTCACTTGGCGTAGGTAGGTTGGCGTCTTCACTTGCCAATTGAAAACCCGCTTCTCAGATTAGCGTACAAACACAAAGCTATTACTATATTAAGATTATCTTTCTCCACTAAAAAAGAAAAACTTTTCAGCCAATCATAATGATTTGCATATGCAGACAAAGAAGTTTGTGGCTTGCTGTTGAGGAAAAATAGTCATTTTACTAATTTTATTTAAAAAAAATATTAATGAAAAAGTCTAGCTTTCAGAATAATTCTGTTTTTTGGAATTCCAGATTTGGTGATTTTTACCAATACCATGTTATGTGAACAGTTTATATGTAATGTTTTATGAATGAATATAAAACAACATATGACAGTTTATTTGATACTATTTGACTCAACTAATCTGCATACATGTTTTTAGGTGATATATCCTATATAATAAAAGGCCAAGTGTGTTTGTCCGAAGCTGTCATGCAGCGTAGAGACAGCACGAGGACAAACACACCTGGCCTTTGAGTCCCTACCTGAGCTGCGACAGAAGTGGACATGGCCAGCCATGAAGTGGGCGTGGCTGACCGGGAAGGGCCTGAAGGGGGCGTGACCGGGTGTGATGGGGGCATGGCCGGGCACGGTCTCTCACGCAAGATAGAGAAGAGAGAGATAGAGAGAGGGGGAGATAAAAAGAGAGGGGAGAGAGAGAGGAAGGAGAGAGCGAGAGAGAGAGAGAGGGAGGAGAGAGAGAGGAGAGAGAGAGAAAGGGGGGAGAGAGGGGGAGAGAGAGGGGGGAGAGAGAGAGGGGGGAGAGAGCGCACAAAAGAGAGGGGGAGAGAGCGCAAAAGAGAGGGGAGAGAGAGAGAGCACAAAAGAGAGGGGGGAGAGAGAGAGCATAAAAGAGAGGGGGAGAGAGAGCACAAAAGAAAGGGCGGAGAGAGCGCAAAAGAGAGGGGGAGAGAGAGCGCAAACGAAAGATGGGAGAGAGAGAGCGCAAAAGAGAGGGGGGAGAGAGAGCACAAAAGAGGGGAGAGAGAGCGCAAAAGAGAGAGGGGAGAGAGAGCAAAAGAGAGGGGAGGGAGAGAGCGCAAAAGAGAGGGGGAGAGAGAGAGCGCAAAAGAGAGAGGGGAGAGAGAGCGCAAAAGAGAGGGGGAGAGAGAGCGCAAAACTGAGGGGGAGGGAGCGCAAAAGAGAGGAGGAGAGAGAGAGCAGAAGAGGGGGGATAAAGAGAGGGAGAGAAACAGCAAAAGAGAGGGGGGAGAGTGCACAAAAGAGAAGGGGAGGGCGCAAAAGAGAGGGGGGAGAGAGAGCGCAAAAGAGAGGGGGAGAAAGAGAGCGCAAAAGAGAGGGGCGAAGAGCGCAAAAGAGAGGGGGAGAGAGAGCGCAAAAGAGAGGGGGGAGAAAGAGAGCGCAAAAGAGAGGGGGGAGAGAGAAAGCGCAAAAGAGAGGGGGGAAGAGCGCAAAAGAGAGGGGGAAGAGCGCAAAAGAGAGGGGGAAGAGAGCCCAAAAGAGAGAGGGGAGAGAGCGCAAAAAAGAGGGGCGGGGAGAGCGCAAAAGAGAGGGGAGAGAGAGAGCGCAAAAGAGAGGGGAGAGAGAGAGAGCGCAAAAGAGAGGGGGAGAGGGAGCGCAAAAGAGGGGGAGAGAGAGCGCAAAAGAGAGGGGGGAGAGAGAGCGCAAAAGAGAGGGGGAGAGAGAGAGCGCCAAAGTGAGGGGGAGAGAGAGAGCGCAAAAGAGAGGGGGAGAGAGAGAGCTCAAAAGAGAGGGGAGAGACCGCAAAAGAGAGGGGGAGAGAGAGAGCAAAAGAGAGGGGGGAGAGAGAGAGAGCAAAAGAGAGGGAGAGGGAGAGAGTGCAAGAGGTGGGACCGCTGTACTGCAAAAAATGGCCCATGTGAACGGGTTTTAGGACTAGTCATAACATAAAGTAACACAATTTCATGGTCATTGAGTACACTTTGACAAAATCAGTTAACAATTTAGCATTCATATTTCAAAGAGAAAACATATATCTGTTCCTCATGTAAACAAATACCAATATACTGTAAGTCATGGTGAATACAGAGAAAAATATTACAGATACGAAACCCTTTATCCATATTGCTTGAGACCTGAAAAGGTTTGGATTTGAATATTTGTATATAGGCATCTGTAAAATGGGGCAGCTTGCAAAGGGGATAGAACTAAGGGGGATATTTATCAAAGCCTCAACTATGCTGCATTTGCCGGCACCAACACGCTCGCCTAACATAGCCTAACATCGCGGCTGTGGACCTGAATACGATCACCATATTTATAAAAAAAGCCAGCAAAAAGCCGCGCACCAAGTACAGGGCGATGAGCATCGGACTGTTGTTAACTAGCAGTCATCGATCTCGCTGCTATTCGGCTTTTTCCCCAACTTTATTTATATCTTGTCACTAAACGCCGCCACTATACTAAAATTTTTAACCCCTATCCCGTCGCTGCTGGACCCTGCCGCCACCTAAATAAAAATATTAACCCCTATCCCGCCGCTCCAGGACCCCGCTGCCACCTAAATAAATATATTAACCCCTAAACCTCTGGCCTCCCACATCACTACCATTAACTAAACCTATTAACACCTAAACTGCCAGCCCCCACATCGCCATAAACTAAATTAAGCTATTAACCCCTAAACCTAACAACCCACTAACTTTACATTAAAATTACAACTCCCCTATCTTAAAATAAATTAAAACTTACCTTTACAATTAAAATACACTATATTAAACTATTAATTAACCTACCCTAACTATTATAATACAATTACATTAAACTAGCAATTAAATTAACTATATATAATATTACATATTAAAAAGCCCTAACCCTACTCAACTTACTTAAATATACTATTTAACCTTATTAAAAATTACTAAATTACAAAAAAAACATAATTTATGCTTACCTGATAAATTTATTTCTCTTGTAGTGTATCCAGTCCACGGATCATCCATTACTTATGGAATATATTCTCCTTCCCAACAGGAAGCTGCAAGAGTCCACCCACAGCAAAGCTGCTATATAGCTCCTCCCCTAACTGCCATATTCAGTCATTCGACCGAAAACATGCAGAGAAAGGAAAAACCATAGGGTGCAGTGGTGACTGTAGTTCAAATGAAAAAATTACCTGCCTTAAAGTGACAGGGCGGGCCGTGGACTGGATACACTACAAGAGAAATAAATTTATCAGGTAAGCATAAATTATGTTTTCTCTTGTTAAGTGTATCCAGTCCACGGATCATCCATTACTTATGGAATACCAATACCAAAGCTAAAGTACACGGATGATGGGAGGGACAAGGCAGGTACTTAAACGGAAGTTACCACTGCCTGTAAAAAACCCTTTGTTACAGAAGCATTAGTTATTTTGTTGTGAAGAAACTTATTTCCCAGCAGCAATGCCTGAACCAGCCAAGCCAGCGCCTAAGAAGGGCTCCAAGAAAACTGTAACAAGTATCATTTCATAAAGGGTTAACTCTGTTCAGTTTTGAGAAAACTATTTTCTGAGGCAGGTTTCCTAGCATATTGTGTACTGTAATTAAGTTTGTGATAAGCATTCACTGCTAGGTGATAAGAAGGACTCAATTGTTTTCTTGTATGTACTTGTTATCTGCGGTGGCCTGTCCAAGGGCTTTGTCTAAATGTGTGATGGGGGATTTTATGCTTCCCCCCCTGGGAGTGCCCTGTGTGCATGTAACCTAAATAAAAAGCAGGCTGGGCATCCCAGTCCTCAGTTCTTGGTTGTCCCTCAATCGCAGCATTGACTCGTTTTTGTGGGCAGAAGGGTATCCTAGCTGTACTACAGCTAAGGGGGATTATTCTACATTTGCGAGACTCATATAGAATACTATGGAAAGCAGTTTCTCCCCTCTTCAGCAATAGGAATCCAGGCTACTAAGCGGTCCATCTCTCAGCGAGACTAAGGGTAACCGTAACATTTGGCGGCAGCGGTGGGATTTTTCCTGGATTTCCTAGGAGAGGTACAGAACGGATGGAGAGCGCTTACGAAAAATTGAAGCGTACAACCCTAAAGGATTTACTTGAAAGCAGAGGGGGGTACGCCAGCAACCGGCCGAGGAGAGAGCTGATCGCAGAATTGACCGAACTGGATCAGAGCTTCACAATGGCGGAAACACCGACCACGATTAGTGACGAAAAAAACAGGATTGTTTGGGAGAGGCTCTCACTGTACGGGCCGAACCCCTCCATGGAATTGGTACAGCAGTTGATGGCGGAAGCGGACAAGGATATACGAGAGACTCGAGCCCACGAACTCAACCTAGCGAACGCACACCGCAATGCTGAAGCCCCGCAGGTAATCATCCCTGTCGAAAATGCTGGGAGGCCCAAGATACCCTATGCGGCATTTCGACCCTTCCTAGAGAGCGAGACAGGGATTGATGAATATTTGGCGGACTTCGAAAGGCAATGTGCCCTGCACCAGATTCCCAACAGGGAGTGGCCCACGATATTGTCTGGGAAACTATCCGGGCGAGCCCTGGAAGCCTTTCGTACTCTGGGTGCTGAGGAAGTGACACAGTATGAGCTAGTTAAGGAGACACTGTTGCGACGGTACGCAGTAACTCCGGACGCGTATCGCCGACAGTTTCGGGGCACGAAAAAGAAGCCTAACGATACCCATATGGAATGGGCGCACCGAATGCGGAGAGCGGCAAATCACTGGATGAGCGGAAGTAAAGCGGTGACTGGTGAGGAAATTTTACAATTGTTTCTCTTAGAACATTTTTATAATGGCATGGAACAGCAAGGGAAGGAATGGCTGCGAGACAGGCGACCTTCTACCTTAGAAGAAGCAGCCAAATTGGCCGATGAACATTATGACTCCCGTCTTCACGAACCCAGAGAGGTTTACCGTGCACCCCCTCGTGCTGAATTCCGAGCCCCGGTGCCCGCAGGGCCCGCCCGACACTCAGGACCACCCAATAACAGCTCTGAGCGTCCCAGACCGACTTGCCACCGATGCAAGCAACCAGGGCATTTCATGGCTAGCTGCCCCCTTAATACGCACCAGACACCCAGGAATTACAATTACCCCTCTGGGGCATATCGTCCGGCCCGGACCCTCTGTGTTAACCAAGAGGCCCCTATGGAGGAATATTTGGGGCCGCTTCACGAGGCGGACCCTGTATATGCTGCCTCAGATAACCGCCAGCACCATCGGCAGAAGGTATGGCTCGAGGGGCGATCTACCGAGGGATTGAGAGACACAGGGGCTACTATCACGCTGGTACAGAGTCATTTGGTGCCGGAGCACAAGCGATCTGGACAGACTGTGGCCGTTAGAGTGGCGGGGGGGGATGTGTACAAAATTCCAACAGCTAAAGTGCATCTTGATTGGGGAGCGGGAAAGGGGGCTGTGAACGTGGGCATAATGGATAATTTACCTGCCGAAGTACTACTGGGCAATGATTTGGGCCCCATGACTTCTGCCTATGCTCCAGTATGCAACAACGAGGCGGACCCAGTGACTACACGGGCCCAAGCCCGGACGGAGCGAGAACTCTCACCAGTGCGGGAGACACAGGTAAGACCTACCCCGACATTGCCTGACATGTTAGGCCCCATACCCTGGGACACCCCAGATGCTTTTGAGACAGAGTCTAAGACTGACCCGACCTTACAAAAGTACCGGGAACGAGCAGAGACCGGAGGGGGCGGGGCAGATAATGAAACATTCTTATGGGAAAAAGGGAAACTATACCGCTGGACAGAGAAAAGGGGACAGCGTAGGCGACAGCTGGTAGTGCCCCACAAATACCGTCAAGAAATCCTCAAGATAGGCCATGACATCCCCTTAGCAGGCCACCTAGCTGTAACCCGTACCCTACACCGCATTACTCACACGTTCTTTTGGCCAGGGGTACACGCCGACGTTAGAACTTACTGTAACACCTGCGATGTGTGTCAACGAGTAGGAAGGCGAGGCGATCACCCTAAAGCCCATCTAGTAAATATGCCCATTGTAGAGGAACCCTTCAGCCGGGTTGCTATTGACCTAGTGGGACCACTGGCTACCCCTAGTCCCTCCGGTAAGCGCTACATTCTTACCGTAGTGGACTACGCTACCAGGTACCCAGAGGCTGTCGCCCTATCCAACATACAAGCGGATACGGTAGCGAATGCACTAGTACAGGTGTTCTCCCGGGTAGGATTTCCAAAAGAAATCCTATCCGACCGAGGCACCCAATTTACGGCTGAATTGACCCAACAACTCTGGCAGGTTTGCAAAATTAAGTCCCTCCTGAGCTCCCCATACCACCCCCAGACGAACGGGCTGTGTGAGAGGTTCAATGGGACCCTCAAGCAAATGCTCAAGACGTTCACTCAGGAATACCGAGACTGGGAACGCTTCCTGCCGCACCTCCTTTTTGCTTATCGGGAGGTGCCCCAGGAAACGACAGGGTTCTCTCCCTTCGAGTTGCTCTACGGAAGAAAGGTACGGGGACCCCTAAACCTGATCCGGGAGCACTGGGAGGGAGAGATGGAGACTGACGGTGTCCCCATTGTGCCATACGTGCTGGAACTCAGGGACCGAATGGAGCAATTAGCCAAATCCGTGCGGGCTAATCTCCAGTCGGCCCAGAGAAGACAGTAAGTATGGTACGATCGGGGGGCCCGAAAGAGAATCTTTACCATAGGACAAAAGGTGTTAGTACTTAAGCCGGTGAAGACAGACAAATTGCAGGCGTCCTGGCAGGGCCCCTACCAGATCGTAGAGAAAAGGGGAGACACCACTTATGTGATAGCTAGCTGCCACGACAACAATCTTAGAAAGACATTCCATGTAAACATGCTCAAGGAATATTTTGAGCGACCAGAGAACGTGACGGCCGTATGTTGTTCCCCTCAGGAAGGCCCCGACAGTCTACCCATTCCAGACCTATTAGAAAAGAGTCTCCCCACAGGTATAGTGGCTCAGGTTCAGATAGGAGACCGACTTAGCCCCACTGAAAGGGAGCAGCTCAACCAACTCCTACAGTCCAAACACCTCACCTTCTCCCCGAAGCCAGGGTACACTACTTTAACCACCCACCAGGTAGATACTCCGGGACAAGCTCCCTTGCGCCAGGCTCCGTACCGAATCCCCGAAGCAGTTAGGATAGGAATGAAGAAGGAGATCGATGAGATGCTCCAACTCGGGGTAATTGAGCCCTCCGATAGTCCCTGGGCCTCCCCAGTTGTCTTGGTGCCCAAGAAAGATGGGACCACCCGGTTCTGCGTAGACTATCGGAGGCTCAATGAAAAGACCGTGACGGACGCTTACCCTATGCCCAGGGTAGACGAGCTACTCGATCGTATAGCCAGGGGAAATTACCTGACCACTATTGACCTCTGCAAAGGTTACTGGCAGATTCCCCTGGCCCCGGAGGCTATCCCCAAGTCAGCATTCGTCACCCCATTCGGCTTATATCAGTTTAGGGTAATGCCGTTTGGGATGAAGAATGCCCCAGCTACATTCCAGCGCTTGGTGGATAGGCTCCTGGATGGCTTCCAGAGTTTTGCTTGCGCCTACCTGGACGACATAGCGATCCACAGTGAGTCATGGGAGGACCACTTAGCTCACATAGGAATGGTTCTGGATCAGATCCGGGCTGCTGGCCTGACTCTGAAGCCAGAAAAATGCCACTTTGGGATGGCCGAGGTACAGTACCTGGGTCACCGGGTGGGGTGTGGAAAGCAGCGACCAGAGCCGGCCAAGATAGAAGCTGTCGCCAATTGGCCCACCCCCATCACTAAGACTCAGGTCCTAGCCTTCCTGGGCACGGCAGGGTACTATAGACGGTTCGTACCAGACTACAGCACACTTGCCAAACCCCTGACTGACTTGACCAAGAAGAACTTACCTCGACAGGTCCTGTGGTCTCCCCACTGTGAAACGGCTTTCCAGGCTCTCAAAAATGCTCTAATTAACGCTCCTGTCTTGGCGGCTCCAGCCCTTAACAAACGTTTTATCGTCCACACAGATGCTTCCATGTTCGGGCTGGGAGCCGTCCTCAGCCAAGTAGGCGAAGATGGAGGGGAGCATCCAGTTGCCTACATCAGCCGGAAGCTCCTGCCCCGCGAAGTCAGCTATGCAGCGGTCGAAAAGGAGTGTTTGGCTTTGGTGTGGGCATTAAAGAAATTGACTCCCTATTTATATGGGCAGGAGTTCACTCTGGTCACCGACCATAACCCGTTGGTGTGGCTGAACCGGGTCTCTGGAGATAATGGCAGGCTATTACGTTGGAGTTTATCGTTGCAACCCTTCAATTTCACCATTACTTACAGACCTGGGAAACAGAATGGCAACGCCGACGGGTTGTCCAGACAAACCGACCTCAGCCCCGCATAACCAGCGGTCTGGACAGCCTTAGTCTGCCCCGAAAAGGGGTCAGACCGTGTCTGCCAGAGTGTTCCACAGAAAGGGAGCACTGTTACAGAAGCATTAGTTATTTTGTTGTGAAGAAACTTATTTCCCAGCAGCAATGCCTGAACCAGCCAAGCCAGCGCCTAAGAAGGGCTCCAAGAAAACTGTAACAAGTATCATTTCATAAAGGGTTAACTCTGTTCAGTTTTGAGAAAACTATTTTCTGAGGCAGGTTTCCTAGCATATTGTGTACTGTAATTAAGTTTGTGATAAGCATTCACTGCTAGGTGATAAGAAGGACTCAATTGTTTTCTTGTATGTACTTGTTATCTGCGGTGGCCTGTCCAAGGGCTTTGTCTAAATGTGTGATGGGGGATTTTATGCTTCCCCCCCTGGGAGTGCCCTGTGTGCATGTAACCTAAATAAAAAGCAGGCTGGGCATCCCAGTCCTCAGTTCTTGGTTGTCCCTCAATCGCAGCGTTGACTCGTTTTTGTGGGCAGAAGGGTATCCTAGCTGTACTACAGCTAAGGGGGATTATTCTACATTTGCGAGACTCATATAGAATACTATGGAAAGCAGTTTCTCCCCTCTTCAGCAATAGGAATCCAGGCTACTAAGCGGTCCATCTCTCAGCGAGACTAAGGGTAACCGTAACACCCTTTCTCCCAAAAATAGCCTCTGAAGAAGCAAGGTATCAAATTTGTTAAATTTGAAAAGTATGAAGCGCAGACCAAGACTCCGTCTTGTAAATCTGTTCAACAGAAGCCACATTTAAAAAAGGCCCAAGTGAAAACCACAGCTCTAGTAGAATGAGCTGTAATCCCTTCAGGAGGCTGCTGTCCAGCAGTCTCATAAGCTAAATGAATTATGCTTTTTAACCAAAAAGACAGAGAGGCTGCTGAAGTCTTTTGACCTCTCCTCTGTCCAGAATAGACAACAAACAAGGTGAACGTTTGATGAAAACTGTAGTAGCTTGTAAGTAAAACTTTAAAGCACAAACCACGTCCAATATTGTGTAATAGACGTTCCTTCTTTGAGGAAGGATTAGGATACAAGCATGGAACAACTATCTCTTGAGTGATGTACTTGTTAGATACCACCTTAGGAAAAAACCCAGGTTGGTACGCAGGACTACCTTATCCGTACGAAGGACCAGATAAGGAGAATCACATTGTAACACAGATAACTTGGAGACTCTACGAGTCGAGGAATTAGCTACCCAAAAGGAACTTTCCAAGATAAAGATTGATATCTATGGAACAAAAAAGGTTCAAACGGAACTTCTTGAAGAACCTTAAGAATCAGGTTTAAGCTCCATGGCGGAGCAACAGTTTTAAACACAGGCTTGGATCTAACCAAAGCCTGACCAAATGCCTGAACGTCTAGAATACCTGCCAGACGCTTGTGCAAAAAAAATAGACAGAGTAAAAATCTGTCCCCTTTTAAGGAATTAGCTGACAACCCTTTTCTCAAAAACATCTTGGAGAAAAGATAATATCCTGGGAATCCAGACTTTACTCCATGAGTAACCCTTGGATTCATAACAATCAGATATTTACACCATATCTATGTTCAATTTTCCTAGAGACAGGCTTTCATGTCTGTATTAAGGTATCAATGACTGACTCGGAGAAGCCATGCTTTGATAACATCAAGCGTTCAGTCTCCAGGCAGTCCATCTCAGATTGATTCTATTTAGATGGTTGAAAGGACCCTGAGGTAGAGGGACCTGTCTCTGAAGCAGAGACCGTGATGGAAAGGATGACATGTCCACCAGATCTGCATACCAGGTCCTGCGTGGCTACGCAGGCGCTGTCAAAAACACCAAAGCCCTCTCCTGCTTGGTCTTGACCTCCGGAGGAAATCCCACTCCCCCGGAAGACGACTTAGAAAATCCACCTCCCAGTTCTCAACACCTGGGATATGGATAGCTGATAGACAAGAGTGAGTCTCTGTCCAGTAAATTATTGTAAGACTTCTAACATCGCTAGGGAACTTCTGTTCCCCCTTGATGGCTGATGTAAGCCACAGTCGTGTATATTGTCCGACTGAGTATGATGTACCTCAGAGTTGCTAACTGAGGCCAAGTCTGAAGAGCATGGAATATCACTCCCAGTTCCAGAATATTTATTAGAAGGAGGGTCTCCTCCTAAGTCCACTATCCCTGAGCCTTCAGGGAGTTCCAGACTACATCCCAACCTAAAAGGCTGGCATCTATTGTAACAATTGTCCCATCTGACCTGCGGAAGGTCATACCCTTGGACAGATGGACCCGACATAGTCACCAGAGAAGAGAATCTCTGGTCTCTTGGTCCAGGTTTAACAGGGGGACAAATCTGTGTAATCCCCGTTCCTCTGACTGAGCATGCATAGTTGCAGCGGTCTGAAATGTAGACGTGCAAACGGTACTATGTCCCTTGCCGCTACCATTAAGCCGATTTCATTCATGTACTGAGCCACCGAAGGGCGCGGATGGGATGAAAAAAACACGGCAGAAATTTAGAAACTTTGACAACCTGGACTCCGTCAGGTAAATTTTCATTTCTACAGAATCTATCAGAGTCCCTAGGAGGGAAACCCTTGAGATTGGGGATAGAGAACTCTTTCCTTGTTCACTTTCCACCCATGTGATCTCAGAAATGCCAGTACTACGTCCGTATGAGACTGGGCAATTTGGATGTTTGACGCCTGTATCAGGATGTCGTCTAAATAAGGGGCCACTTCTATGCCCCGCGGTCTAAGGACCGCCAAAGCGACCCCAGAACCTCCATAAAGATTCTTGGGGCTGTAGATATCCCAAAGGAAAGAGCTACAAACTGGTAATGCCTGTCTAGAAAGGCAAATCTGAAAAACGATGGTGATCTTTATGCATCACAATGTGAGGATAAGCATCCTTCAAATCCATTGTAGTCCTCTATTGACTCTCCTGGATCATAGTTAAGATGGTACGAATAGTTTCCATCTTAAATGACGGAATTCTGAGGAATTTGTTTAAGATCTTTAGATCCAAAATAGGTCTGAAGGTTCCCTCTCCTTGGGAACCACAAACAGATTTGAGTAAAAACTCTGTCCCTGTTCCTCTCTTGGAACTGGATGGATCTCGTACACAATGTAAGAATGCCTCCTTCTTTATCTGGTTTGCAGATAATTGTGAAAGGCGAAATCTCCCCTTTTTTTGGGGGGGAATCTTTGAAATCCAGAAGATATCTCTGGGATATAAATTCCAATGCCTAAGGATCCTGGGCATCTCTTGCCCACGCCTGGGCAAAGAATGAAAGTCTGCCCCCTATAGGATCCGTTACCGGATAGGGGTCCGTTCCTTCATGCTGCCTTATCTTTGTTCCAGGTCCGATTGTCTCCAGACCGCCTTGGACTGAGCAAAAATTCCCTCTTGTTTTGCCTTAGAGGAAGAGGATGCCACACCTGCCCTGAAGTTTTTAAAAGGTACGAAAATTTTTTTTTTTTTTTTTTTTCCCTTGATTTAGACCTATCCTGAGGAAGGGCATGACCTTTTCCTCCAGTGATATAAGCAATAATCTCCTTCAAACCAGGCCCGAATAGGGTCTGCCCCTTGAAGGGAAGTTAAGTAGCTTATTTATTAAAGTCACGACAGCTGACCATGATATAAGCCATAGCGCTCTGCGCGCCAGTATAGTAAAAAACAGAATTCTTAGCCGTTAGTCTAGTCAAATGAACAAGGCATCAGAAAACAAAGGAATTGGCTAGCATAAGCTTGTCAAATATATTCATCCAATGGAGTCGCTTAACTGTAAAGCCTCATCAAGAGACTCAACCCAGAACGCCGCAGCAGCAGTGACAGAAGCAATGTATGCAAGGGGCTGCAGGATAAAACCCTGTTGAATAAACATTTTTTATCCATTGGATCTAAAAAGCACAACTGTCCTCGTCAGAGGTAGTGGTACGCTTAGCTAGAGTAGAAACTCTTCTCTCCACCTTAGGAACTGTCTGCCAGAAGTCCCGTGTGGTGGTAACTATTAGAAAACATTCTTCTAAAAAATAGGAGGGAAGAGAACGGCACACCTGGTCTATCCCATTCCTTATTAAAAAAAATTTTTAGTAAACCTCTTTAGGTATTGGAAAAACATCAGTACACACCGGCACTGCATATTATTTATCCAGTCTACACAATTTCTCTGGCCCTGCGATTGTACACATTCATTCAGAGCAGCCAAAGCCTCCCTGAGCAACAAGTGGAGGTTCTCAAGCATAAATTTTAAATGTAGAAATATCAGAATCAGGTTAAATCATCTTCCCTGAGTCAAAAAAAAAAAAAAAAAAAAATCACCCACAGACTAAGCATATTGTGAGGTAGTATCATACATGGTTCTTAAAGCGTCTGTATGCTCTGTATCTACCCCCAGAGCTAACTGCTTTCCTTTAATTTCAGGTAGTCTGACTAATACTGCTGCCAGAATATTATTCACCACCTTTGCCATGTCTTGTAAAATAAACGCTATGGGCGCCCTTGATGTACTTGGCGCCATTTGAGCGTGAGTCCCTGAAGCGGGAGTCGAAGGGTCTGACACGTGGGGAGAGTTAGTCGGCATAACTTTCCCCTCGACAGAATCCCCTGGTAAAGAAACGCTATGGGTGCCCTTGATGTACTTGGCGCCATTTGAGCGTGAGTCCCTAAAGCGGGAGTCAAAAGGTCTGACACGTGGGGAGAGTTAGTCGGCATAACTACCCCCACGACAGAATCCTCTGGTGATAATGTTTTTAAAGACAAAAAATTATCTTTATTGTTTAACATGAAATCAGTACATCTGGTACACATTCTAAGATGGGGTTCCACCATGGCTTTAAAACATAATGAACACAGAGCTTCCTCTATGTCAGACATGTTAGAACAGACTAATAATGAGACTAGTAAGCTTGGAAAACACTTTAAATCAAGTTAACAAGCAAATATATAAAACGTTACTGTGCCTTTAAGAGAAACAAATTTTGCCAAAATTTGAAATAACAGTGAAAAAAGGCAGTTAAACTAACAAAATTTTTACAGTGTATGTAACAAGTTAGCAGAGCATTGCACCCACTTGCAAATGGATGATTAACCCCTTAATACAAAAAACAGATTAACAAAACGAAAAATATGTTTTAAACAGTCATAACAGCTCCTACTTTTGAAGCCCTTTTGAGCCCTTCAGAGATGTCCTATAGCATGCAGGGGACTGCTGAGGGAAGCTGAATGTCACTGTTTGTAATTTTAACTGCACCAACTGTAACTTTTATACTATAACAGTGGAAAGCCTCAGGAAACTGTTTCTATGCAAAATTTAAGCCAGCCATGTGGAAAAAACTTAGGCCCCAATAAGTTTTATCACCAAACATATGTTAAAAAACGATTAAACATG
This sequence comes from Bombina bombina, assembly GCF_027579735.1. Lineage (NCBI taxonomy): Eukaryota > Metazoa > Chordata > Amphibia > Anura > Bombinatoridae > Bombina > Bombina bombina. The sequence goes on from NC_069506.1 coordinate 138,110,665, forward strand.
CCAGCAAACGTTTTAAAACACATTTTACAAGAGTATGTATCTCTATTAATAAGCCTGATACCAGTCGCTATCGCTGCATTTAAGGCTTTACTTACATTACTTCGGTATCAGCAGTATTTTCTTAGTCAATTCCATTCCTAGAAAAATATTTTACTGCACATACCTTATCTGCAGGAAAACCTGCACGCCATTCCCCCTCTGAAGTACCTCACTCCTCAGAATGTGTGAGAACAGCAAATGGATCTTAGTTACGTCTGCTAAGATCATAGAAAAACGCAGGCAGATTCTTCTTCCAAATACTGCCTGAGATAAACAGCACACTCCGGTGCCATTTAAAAATAACAAACTTTTGATTGAAGAATAAACTAAGTAGAAAGCACCACAGACTCTCACAACCTCCTATCTATGTTGAGGCTTGCAAGAGAATGACTGAATATGGCAGTTAGGGGAGGAGCTATATAGCAGCTTTGCTGTGGGTGGACTCTTGCAGCTTCCTGTTGGGAAGGAGAATATATTCCATAAGTAATGGATGATCCGTGGACTGGATACACTTAACAAGAGAAAGCTAAATTACAAAAACAAACACACACTAAGTTACAAAAAAAACAAACACTAAGTTAAAAAAAAAAACAGTATCAAAAATAAAGACGAATTACACCTAATGTAATAGCCCAATCAAAATAAAAAAGCCCCCTCAAAATAAAAAAACCCCTAGCCTAAAATAAACTACCAATGGCCCTTAAAAAGGCCTTTTGCGGGGCATTGCCCCAAAGAAATCAGCTCTTTTACCTGTAAAAAAAAATACAAACACACCCAACAGTAAAACCCACCACCCTCCCAACCAACCCCCCCAAATAAAAAGCCTATCTAAAAAACCTAAGCTCCCCATTGCCCTGAAAAGGGCATTTGTATGGGCATTGCCCTTAAAAGGGCATTTGGCTCTTTTACCTGCCCAGACCCTACTCTAAAAATAAAACTCACCCAAAAAAACCTTAAATAAACCTAACACTAACCCCCGACGATACACTTACAGTTTTTTAAGTTCTGCTTGAAGGATCCATCCAGCCAGCAAGAAGCCTTCATCCGGGCGGCAAAAAGTCTTCATCCATGCGTCCTCTTCTATCTTCATCCATCCGGCTCGGAGCGGGTCCATCCTGAAGACATCATGCGCAGCGCTCCTCTTCAATACGGTCACCGCCTTTTCAGGGCAATGTGGAGCTTAGGTTTTTTAGATAGGCCTTTTATTTGGGGGGGTTGGTTGGGTGGGTGGTGGGTTTTACTGTTGGGGGGTGTTTGTATCTTTTTTTTACAGGTAAAAGAGCAGATTTCTTTGGGGCAATTCCCTGCAAAAGGCCCTTTCATAGGCCATTGGTAGTTTACTGTAGGCTAGGGTTTTTTATTTTGGGGGGGCTTTTTTATTTTGATAGGGCTATTAGATTAGGTGTAATTAATTTTTATTTTTGATACTGTGGTTTGTTTGTTTGTTTTTTGTAACTTAGTGTTTGTTTGTTTTTTGTAATTTAGCGGGGTTTTTTTTGTAATTTAGTAATTTTTAATAAGGTTAAATAAAATATTTAAATAATTTGAGTAGGGTTAGGATTTTTTAATATGTTAATATATGTTAATATAATATAGTTAATTTAATTGCTATAGTTAGGGTAGGTTAATTAATAGTTTAATATAGTTTATTTTAATTCTAAAGGTAAGTTTTAATTTATTATAAGATAGGGATGTTGTAATTTTAATGTAAAGTTAGCGGGTTGTTAGGTTTAGGGGTTAATAGCTTAATTTAGTTTATGGCGATGTGGGGGCTGGCGGTTTAGGGGTTAATAGCTTTAGTTAATGGTAGTGATGTGGGATGCCAGAGGTTTAGGGGTTAATACATTTATTTAGGTGGTGGTGGGGTCTGGGAGTGGCGGAATAGGGGTTAATAATTTTATTTAGGCTGCAACGATGTCAGGGCAGCAGATTAGGGGTGTTTAGACTCGGGATTTATGTTAGGGTGTTAGGTGTAAACGTAACTTGTTTTCTACCATATAAATCGATGGGGTATCTGGCAGCATTGAACATAAGCTTTTGCTGCTTTCAGACTCCCATTGACTCCTATGGCATCCGCGGCCTCCAGGGTGGCGGATTGAAAACCAGGTACGCTGGGCAGGAATAGCCGCGAGCATACCTGTTAACTATTTGATAACTTTGAAAAAGTGTCAAATAGTGCCGAATATGTATTCGGAACATCTGTAATGACGTAAGCATCAATCTGTGTCGGATTGAGACTGGCGGATCGTATGTTACGTCACAGATTTCTAATTTTGCCAGTCTAGGTCGAATCAAGCTCGCCACAATTACGCTGCACAATTCCAGAGTATTTGTGGTTGACGGCTTGATAAATATCCCCCTAAGTGTAAACAACAATATATTATAAAATTTAAAGGGACATGATTTAGGTAGAACATACAATTTTAAACAACTTTCCAGTTTACTTCTATTATCTAATTTGCTTCATTCTCTTGGTATAATTTGTTGAAGGAGCAGCAATGCACTACTGGTTTCTAACTGAACACATGGGTGAGTCAATAACAATTGGTGTATATATATATATATATATATATATATATATATATCTGCAGCCAACTATCAGCAGATAGAACCTAGGTTATTTGCTGCTCCTGAGCTTGCCTAAATAAACTTTTCAAGAAAGGATAACAACAGAAGGAAGCAAATTAAATAATAGAAGTAAATTAGAAAGTTGTTTAAAATGGTATGCTCTCTGCAAATAATGAATGTCCGATTATGACTTTACTGTCCCTTTAAGCAGGGCTGCCTCTAGGTGGGTGCGGTAGATGAAGCACACTAGGCCTCGCTGAAATTGACAGGCCTCGCACTTGCAGTATAGTACAAATATTTATTATTCAAATTTGTTAAAATTTTGAGGGACAGGTAGCGATTTTGGCAGATAAATTTAACGCTAGGGGGTATAAAGAGGAGAATATAAATAAGGCCATCAATAAAGCAAAAAATACAGAAAAAAAATCTCTTCTAGATTATAAAATTAAAAAAAAAGATACCACAGATCTAATTAAAGTACCGTTTATAACAGCTTATCACAGAAGTCAGTGTATGATTTGGAGGATGATAAAAAAAGGGTACCTTCTTAAAGAAGACCCAGTAATAGAAGATAAACTAACGCCCACCCCTATGTTTTTAAGAAAGTAAAAAATCTGGGGCCCAATCCGATATGCAGCGTCGCCCGCAAAAGCCGGCGACGCCAAATTTTGCACGTGTTTGGTATCACATATATGGCGTAACATAGAAGTTACGCTCGTATATTTCTGCCTTCGGCCGTAGTTTTTTGGCCCATAGACAGGTATACCCTGCACCGCCGCTACCTATATTAAAATGATTAACCCCTAATCTAATCCCCCTACACTGCCGCTACCTATATTAAATGTATTAACCCCAAATCTAATCCCCCTACACCACCACCACCTATAATAAATGTATTACCCCCTAAAATACTAAAATGTCCCTACCCTAAACTAAATTACAAATAACCCTGAAAAGGGCCTTTTGCGGGGCATTGCCTCAAAGTAATTAGCTCTATTACCAGCCCTTAAAAGGGCCTTTTGCGGGGCATTGCCCCAAAGTAATCAGCTCTTTTGCCTGTAAAAAAAATACAACCCCCCAACATTAAAACCCACCACCCACATACCCCTACTCTAACCCAAACCCCCCTTAAATAAACCTAACACTACCCCCCTGAAGATCTCCCTACCTTGAGTCGTGTTCACCCAGCCGGGCCGAAGTCTTCATCCGATGGGGCAGAAGAGGACATCCAGACCGGCAGAAGTCTTCATCCTATCTGGGCAGAAGAGGACATCCGGACCGGCAGACATCTTCATCCAAGCGGCATCTTCTATCTTCATCCATCCGGAGCGGAGCCATCTTCTTCCAGCCGACGCGGATCCATCCTCTTCAACCGACGCCTACTCGCCGAATGAAGGTTCCTTTAAATGACGTCATCCAAGATGGCGTCCCTCGAATTCCAATTGGCTGATAGGATTCTAGGATCCCCGCAAAAAGCCCTTTTAAGGGCTGGTAAAAGAGCTGGTTACTTTTTAATTTAGAATAGGGTAGGGACCTTTATTATTTTGGGGGGCTTTTTTTTATTTTATTAGGGGGCTTAGAGTAGGTGTAATTAGCCTAATATTCTTGTAATCTTTTTTTATTTTTTGTAATTTAGTGTTTGTTTTTTTTGGTAATTTAGTTTAGTTTATTTAATTGTAGGTAATTGTAGGTAATTTATTTAATTAATTTATTGATAGTGTAGTGTTAGGTTTAATTGTAACTTAGGTTAGGATTTATTTTACAGGTAATTTTGTAATTATTTTAACTAGGTAGCTCTTAAATAGTAAATAACTATTTAATAGCTATTGTACCTAGTTAAAATAAATACAAAGTTGCCTGTAAAATAAATATAAACCCTGAAATAGCTACAATATAATTATTTGTTATATTGTAGCTACATTAGGGTTTATTTTACAAGTAAGTATTTAGTTTTAAAAAGGAATACTTTAGTTAATAAGATTTAATTTATTTAGTTAGATTCAAATTATATCTTTTACCTGTAATTTGACCCCCCCCATACACCACCGCCACCTATATTAAATATATTAACCCCTAATCTAATCCCCCTACACCGCCGCCACCTATATTAAATATATTAACCCCTAATCTGACCCCCCTACACCGCCGCCACCTATATTAACTATATTAACCCTAATTATATTAGGGTTAATATAGTTAATATAGTTATTATATTATATATATTATTAATATAGTTAATAATTAATATAGTTATTATATTATATATATTAACTATATTAATGCTATCTAACCCTAACACCCCTAACTTAATTATTATTGCAATAAATCTAAATAATATTAATATTATTAACTAAAATATTCCTATTTAAAACTAAATACTTACCTATAAAATAAACCCTAACGGCTAGATTTGGAGTTTTGTCCGTAACAACCCGAAAAACTAACGCCAGCTTTTTTCTGGCCGCACCATAAAAATAACTCTGGTATTGAGAGTCCACATAAAGGCTGCGTTAGGCTCCAAAAAAGGAGCGTAGAGCATTTTTAACGCAGCTTCAACTCTCGATACCAGAGTTGCTTACGGACGCGGTCAGCCTCAAAAACGTGCTCGTGCACGATTCTCCCATAGGAAACAATGGGGCTGTTTGAGCTGAAAAAAAACCTAACACCTGCAAAAAAGCCGCGTTCAGCTCCTAACGCAGCCCCATTGTTTGCTATGCGGTAACACTTCCTACGTCTGCACCTAACACTCTAACATGTACCCCGAGTCTAAACACCCCTAACCTTACACTTATTAACCCCTAATCTGCCGCCCCCGCTATCGCCGACCCCTGCATATTATTATTAACCCCTAATCTGCCGCTCCGTAAACCGCCGCTACTTACATTATCCCTATGTACCCCTAATCTGCTGCCCTAACATCGCCGACCCCTATATTATATTTATTAACCCCTAATCTGCCCCCCACAACGTCGCCTCCACCTGCCTACACTTATTAACCCCTAATCTGCTGACCGGACCTGAGCGCTACTATAATAAAGTAATTAACCACTAATCCGCCTCACTAACCCTATAATAAATATTATTAACCCCTAATCTGCCCTCCCTAACATCGCCGACACCTAACTTCAATTATTAACCCCTAATCTGCCGACTGGAGCTCACCGCTATTCTAATAAATGTATTAACCCCTAAAGCTAAGTCTAACCCTAACACTAACACCCCCCTAAGTTAAATATAATTGTAATCTAACGAAATTAATTAACTCTTATTAAATAAATTATTCCTAATTAAAGCTAAATACTTACCTGTAAAATAAATCCTAATATAGCTACAATATAAATTATAATTATATTATAGCTATTTTAGGATTAATATTTATTTCACAGGTAACTTTGTATTTATTTTAACCAGGTACAATAGCTAAAATAGTTAAAATAATTACAAATTTACCTGTAAAAGAAATCCTAACCTAAGTTACAATTAAACCTAACACTATACTATCAATAAATTAATTGAATAAACTACCTACAATTAACCTAACACTACACTATCAATAAATTAATTAAATACAATTCCTACAAATAAATACAATTAAATAAACTTGCTAAAGTACAAAAAATAAAAAAGAACTAAGTTACAAAAAATAAAAAAATATTTACAAACATAAGAAAAATATTACAACTATTTTAAACTAATTACACCTACTCTAAGCCCCCTAATAAAATAACAAAGCCCCCCAAAATAAAAAAATGCCCTACCCTATTCTAAATAACTAAAGTTCAAAGCTCTTTTACCTTACCAGCCCTGAACAGGGCCCTTTGCGGGGCATGCCCCAAGAAATTCAGCTCTTTTGCCTGTAAAAAAAACATACAATACCCAAGCCCCCCAACATTACAACCCACCACCCACATACCCCTAATCTAACCCAAACCCCCCTTAAATAAACCTAACACTAAGCCCCTGAAGATCTTCCTACCTTATCTTCACCATACCAGGTTCACTGATCCGTCCTGAAGAGCTCCTCCGATGTCCTGATCCAAACCCAAGCGGGGGGCTGAAGAGGTCCATGATCCGGATGAAGTCTTCATCCAAGCGGGAGCTGAAGAGGTCCATGATCCGGATGAAGTCTTCTATCAACGGCATCTTCAATCTTCTTTCTTCCCGATCCATCTTGCAGACCTCCGACGCGGAACATCCTGCTGGCCCGACGGACTAACGACGAATGACGGTTCCTTTAAGGGACGTCATCCAAGATGGCGTCCCTCGAATTCCGATTGGCTGATAGGATTCTATCAGCCAATCGGAATTAAGGTAGGAAAATTCTGAGGCTGATGGAATCAGCCAATCAGATTCAAGTTCAATCCGATTGGCTGAATCAATCAGCCAATCAGATTGAGCTTGCAATCTATTGGCTGTTCCGATCAGCCAATAGAATGCGAGCTCAATCTGATTGGCTGATTGGATCAGCCAATCGGATTGAACTTGATTCTGATTGGCTGATTCCATCAGCCAATCAGAATATTCCTACCTTAATTCTGATTGGCTGATAGAATCCTATCAGCCAATCAGAAAATACTTACCTATAAAATAAATCCTAAGACAGCTACAATATAATTAATTATTACATTGTAGCTATTTTAGGGTTTATATTTATTTTACAGGTAACTTGGTATTTATTTTAACTAGGTACAATAGCTATTAAATAGTTAATAACTATTTAATAGCTACCTAGTTAAAATAATTACCAATTTACCTGTAAAATAAATCCTAACCTAAGTTACAAATACACCTACACTATCAATAAATTAATTAAATAAACTACAATTATCTAAACTAAAATATAATTAAATACACTAAACTAAATTACAAAAAAACCATTAAATTACAAAAAATAGAAAAAGATTACAAGAATTTTAAGCTAATTACACCTAATCTAAGCCCCCTAATAAAATAACAAAGCCCCCCAAAATAAAAAAATGTCCCTACCCTAAACTAAATTACAAAAAGTAATCACCTCTATTACCAGCCTTTAAAAGGGCCTTTTGTGGGGCATTTCCCCAAAGTAATCAGCTCTTTCACCTGTGAAAAAAAGAACAACCCACCCATTACAAGCCACCACCCACACACCCCTACTCTAAAACCCACCCTATCCCCCCTTAAAAAAACCTAAGTCTAACCACCAAGTGGTCCTTAACTGTCCTGAAGATCGGCGGAGAAGGTCCTGTTCCAGGCGGAGAAGTCTTCTTCCAGGCGGCGACCTCTTCTTCTTCCAGGAACCAGCCGGCGCGGAGCGGAGGAGTTGAAGACCGATGACCGCGGAGCTGAAGACCGTCCTCTCTGGAACTGAAGACCGGCGATGCAGGAACTGAAGATCGGCGACGCTGGAAATGGTGTCCCTTGAATTGCTATTGGCTGATTTGAGCCTTCAAATTCAAATCACCCAATCGGATGAGAGCTACTTTACTTCTATTGGCTGATTTGAATAGCCAATAGAATAAGAGTTACTGTAATTCTACAATCATAGAGCTGATTACTTTTTGTAATTTAGTTTAGGGTAGGGACATTTTTTTATTTTGGGGGGCTTTGTTATTTTATTAGGGGGCTTAGATTAGGTGTAATTAGCTTAAAATTCTTGTAATCTTTTTTTATTTTTTGTAATTTAGTGTTTGTTTTTTTGTAATTTAGTTTAGTGTATTTAATTATATTTTAGTTTAGATAATTGTAGTTTATTTAATTAATTTATTGATAGTGTAGGTGTATTTGTAACTTAGGTTAGGATTTATTTTACAGGTAAATTGGTAATTATTTTAACTAGGTAGCTATTAAATAGTTATTAACTATTTAATAGCTATTGTACCTAGTTAAAATAAATACCAAGTTACCTGTAAAATAAATATAAACCCTAAAATAGCTACAATGTAATAATTAATTATGTTGTAGCTGTCTTAGGATTTATTTTATAGGTAAGTATTTAGTTTTAAATAGGAATATTTTAGTTAATGATATTAATATTATTTAGATTTATTGCAATAATAATTAAGTTAGGGGTGTTAGGGTTAGATAGGGTTAATATAGTTAATATATATAATATAACTATATTAATTATTAACTATATTAATAATATATATAATATAATAACTATATTAACTATATTAACCCTAATATAATTAGGGTTAATATAGTTAATATAGGTGGCGGCGGTGTAGGGGGGTCAGATTAGGGGTTAATATATTTAATATAGGTGGCGGTGGTGTAGCGGGATTAGATTAGGGGTTAATCATTTTAATATACGTGGAGGCGGTGTAAGGGGGTCAGATTAGGGGGTAGTACATATAATGTTGGTGGCGGCGGGGTAGGGGGCTCACATTAGGGGTTAATATAGTTAAAATAGGTGGTGGCGGTGTAGGGGGATCATATTAGGGGGTAATATAGTTAATGTAGCTGGCGTCGGGGTCCGGGAGTGGCGGTTTTGGGGTTAATATATTTATTGTTACGAGTGAGAGGGGGGATTGCGGATAGAGGGGTATACGTGTCAGGTTATTTTTGGGAGGCATGTTAGACAATAACGGCAGATTGTATACTTTAGTACGTTTTTTTAGGCGGCGGCAGTTTCTAAAGTGTCGTAAGTCACTGGCAACTCCAGAAATTTACTTACGCAGATTTCTGGACATCACTAGTTTGTCAGACTTACGGCACTTTAGCAACTGCTGGCGCCGTATATGAGATAGCTCGCTGTGCAAGCTGAAACTACGGGCGGCGCAGGCTTCCACGCTTGTGCCGAAACCTGCGCCGTATATCGGATCGCGCCCCTGAAATATAACAAAGAGACCTAGAAGGAAAACAAATAGCAGCACCAAGAAAAAAGTATATTAATCCTAAATTTAGGTGAAGAATCTATACTATAATTGCGTTTCTAATGTCCGTCGGCAGCTGCGCACGCATCCTCAATGGAATGTTGGCAGCGCAAGGACAAAATAATTCACCTGGATGCAGCAAAGCTGCATCCAGGTGAATTCCCAAAAATGACAGGGTGGTGAAAGAATCCAGCGAAGGCAAACGGAGCATTACAAAAGCAACACCTAATCGCCCACATTAAAGTATTTTTTTTAAAAACTAACCGCCCGCATCATGTATTAAAAAAAACACACCACCCGTATGAAATATAACAAAAAAATCCTACACAAAGTATTAACTCCTAAACTGCAAAACCCCCACATCGCAAGAAACCTATTTACCCTATTAACCCCTAAACCGCAAAACCCCTACATCGCAATAAACCTATTTAACTTATTAACCCCTAAAGCGCAAAATTCCTACATCGCAATAAACCTATTTACCCTATTAACTCCTAAACCGCAAAAAACCCTACATTACAATAAACCTATTTGCCCTATTAATCCCTAAACCGCAAAACCCCTATATCGCAATAAACCTATTTACCCTTTTAACCCCTAAACCCCTACATCGCAAAAAAAACTATTTACCCTATTAATCCCTAAACCACAAAACCCCTACATCGCAATAAACCTATTTAACTTATTAACCCTTTAAACCGCCAAAACAAATAACTATTTAAATACCTAAGTACAGTACACTAACCTAACATGTTCCCTAACCTAACAACCCCTAACCTAATACCTCCAACCTAACAACCCCTAACCTAACAACCCCTAACCTAACACCCCATTAAATTAACCCAAATTACCTAAACTAATATATTGTAAAGTTACAAAAAATAAAAAATAAACTAAGTTTGCAAAAAAAAAAGGCTAACATTACAGAAAATAAAAAATAAAATTACCAAATTTAACAAAATTAAACCTAATCCCTATGAAAATAAAAAGACCCCCAAAATAAAAACACCCCCTACTCTAAGAATAAACTACCAGTAGCCCTTAAAAGGTTTTTTTTCAGGGCATTGCCCCAAGATAATCAGCTCTTTTTCAAGAAAATACACAAAGCCCCCCTAACAGTAATACCCCCCCACCCACCAAACCCCCTCAAATAAAATAACCTAACACTAAAAAACCTAAACTAACCATTGCCCTGAAAAGGGCATTTGTTTAGGCATTGCCCTTAAAAGGGCATTTAGCTCTTTTTCTGCCCATCCCTAATGTAAATAAAACAAATCTCCCCAAAAAACCCTTAAAATGTCCTAAGTCTAACCCCCAGGGTGGTACTCATGGTTCCTAAATTACTGTGGAGAAGGTCCTGTTCCAGGCGGTGAAGTCTTCTTCCAGGAACATCCTGCGCAGAGCGGAGCTGAAGACCGCGGAGCTGAACACCGGCGACTCTGGAACTGAAGACCGGCAACCGCGGAGCCATGGAGCATGGAGGATCCTCTTCGTACGATCTCCGCCGTACACTGAATAGTGAATTCAAGGTATGCGATTAACCCCTTAATGACCACAGCACTTTTCCATTTTCTGTCCGTTTGGGACCAAGGCTATTTTTACATTTTTGCGGTGTTTGTGTTTAGCTGTAATTTTCTTCTTACTCATTTACTGTACCCACACATATTATATACCGTTTTTCTCGCCACTAAATGGACTTTCTAAAGATATCATTATTTTCATCATATCTTATAATTTACTATAAAAAATATATAAAATATGAGGAAAAATTGAAAAAAACACACTTTTTCTAACTTTGACCCCCAAAATCTGTTACATATCTACAACCACCAAAAAACACCCATGCTAAATAGTTTCAAAATTTTGTCCTGAGTTTAGAAATACCCAATGTTTACATGTTCTTTGCTTTTTTTGCAAGTTATAGGGCCATAAATACAAGTAGCACTTTGCTATTTCCAAACCACTTTTTTCCAAAATTAGCGCTAGTTACATTAGAACACTAATATCTTTCAGGAATCCCTGAATATCCCTTGACATGTATATATTTTTTTTTAGTAGACATCCCAAAGTATTGATCTAGGACAATTTTGGTATATTTCATACCACCATTTCACCGCCAAATGCGATCAAATACAAAAAATCGTTCACTTTTTCACAAATTTTTTCACAAACTTTTGGTTTCTCACTGAAATTATTTACAAACAACTTGTGCAATTATGGCATAAATGGTTGTAAATTCTTCTCTGGGATCCCCTTTGTTCAGAAATAGCAGACATATATGGCTTTGGCGTTGCTTTTTGGTAATTAGAAGGCCGCTAAATGCCACTGCGCACCACAAGTGTATTATGCCCAGCAGTTAAGGGGTTAATTAGGGAGCTTTTAGGGAGCTTGTAGGGTTAATTTTAGCTTTAGTGTAGTATAGTAGACAACCCCAAGTATTGATCTAGGCACATTTTGGTATATTTCATGCCACCATTTCACCGCCAAATGCGATCAAATTGAAAAAAAAGTTAAATTTTTCACAATTTTAGGTTTCTCACTGAAATAATTTACAAACAGCTTGTGCAATTATGGCACAAATGGTTGTAAATACTTGTCTGGGATCCCCTTTGTTCAGAAATAGCAGACATATATGACTTTGGCGTTGCTTTCTGGTAATTAGAAGGCCGCTAAATCCTGCTGCGCCTCACACGTGTATTATGGCTAGCAGTGAAGGGGTTAATTAGGGAGTTTGTAGGGAGCTTGCAGGGTTAATTTCAGCTTTAGTGTAGAGATCAGCCTCCCACCTGACACATCCCACCCCCTGATCCCTCCCAAACAGCTCCCTTCCCTCCCCCACCCCACAATTGTCCCCGCCATCTTAAGTACTGGCAGAAAGTCTGCCAGTACTAAAATAAAAGGGTTTTTTAAAAAAAAAATTTTTTTTAGCATATTTACATATGCTAGGGTGTAGGATCCCCCCCTTAGCCCCCAACCTCCCTGATACCCCCCAAAACCGCTCTCTAACCCTCCCCTCTGCCTCATTGGGGGCCATGTTGGGTACTGGCAGCTGTCTGCCAGTACCCAGTTTGCAAAAAAAAGTGCTTTTTTTATTTTTGTTTGGCTTTTTTCTGTAGTGTAGCTTCCCCCCCCACACAGACAAACCCCCACCACCTTGCTGATCTTTTTTTTTTTTTAAATATTTAGACATTTATACATTTTTTATTAATACATTTTCTGTAGTGTAGCGGTTCCCACCCGCTCCCTCCCCGTGCACGCGCCCGCCCCCGCCCTCCCGTGCACGTGCGCGCCCCCGTGCGCGCCCCCTCTCATCCCCGCCCACGATCCCGCCCCCCTGCACATAACCAGGGCCATCGATGGCCGCCACCCGCCTCCCGGTCCGGCTCCCACCAACGCAGGGAGCCACCGATCTCCGGTGCAGAGAGGGCCACAGAGTGGCTCTCTCTGCACCGGATGGCTACCAAAGGTTATTGCAGGATGCCTCCATATCGAGGCATCACTGCAATAACCGGAAAGCAGCTGGAAGCGAGCAGGATCGCTTCCAGCTGCTTTCCACACCGAGGACGTGCAGGGTACGTTCTCAGGCATTAACTGCCTTTTTTTTGAGGACGTACCCTGCACGTCCTCGGTCGTTAAGGGGTTAAAGATGGCGTCCCTTGAATTCCTATTGGCTGATTTGATTCTTCCAATTCAAATCAACCAATAGGATGAAAGCTACTCAAATCCTATTGGCTATTAAATTAGCCAATAGGATGAGAGCAAGTGAAATTTTATTGGCTATTCAAGTCAGCCAATAGAATTTAACTTGCTCTCATGCTATTGGCTAATTTAAATAGCCAATAGGATTTGAGTAGCTTTCATCCTATTGGTTGATTTGAATTGGAAGAATCAAATAAGCCAATAGGAATTCAAGGGACGCCATCTTTAATCGCGTACCTTGAATTCACTATTCAGTGTACGGCGGAGATCGTACGAAGAGGATCCTCCATGCTCCATGGCTCAGCGGTTGCCGGACTTCAGTTCCAGGGTCGCCGGTCTTCAGCTCCGCTCCATGCAGGATGTTCCTGGAAGAAGAAGAGGTTGCGCTTGGAAGAAGACTTCACTGCCTGGAACAGGACCTTCTCCGCCGAACTTCAGGAACCGTGAGTACCAACCTGGGGGTTAGACTTATGATTTTTTAAGGGTTTTTGGGGGATTTGTTTTATTTAGATTAGGGATGGGCAGAAAAAGAGCTAAAAGCCCTTTTAAGGGCAATGCCCAAACAAATGCCCTTTTCAGGGCAATGGGTAGTTTATGATTTTTTAGTGTTAAGTTATTTTATTTGGGGGCTTTGGTGGGTGGGGGGTTTTACTGTTAGGGGGGCTTTGTGTATTTTCTTGAAAAAGAGCTGATTATCTTGGGGCAATGCCCTGAAAAAAGCCCTTTTAAGGGCTACTGGTAGTTTATTCTTAGAGTGTGGGGGGGGGGGGGTTATTTTGGGGGGTCTTTTCTATTTTCATAGGGATTAGGTTTAATTTTGATAAATTTGGTAATTTTATTTTTTTTAATTTTCTGTAATGTTAGCTTTTTTTTAATTTTTTGTAAACTTATTTATTTTTTGTAACTTTAGAATGTATTAGTTTAGGTAATATGGGTTTATTTAATGGGATGTTAGGTTAGGGGTTGTTAGGATAGGGGGTGTTAGGTTAGGGTGTGTTAGGTTAGGGGGTGTTAGGTTAGGGGGTGTTAGGTTAGGGGGTGTTAGGTTAGTGTACTGTACTTAGTTATTTAAATAGTTATTTGCGTTGTGGGTTTTGGCGGTTTAAAGGGTTAATAAGTTAGATAGGTTTATTGCGATGTAGGGGTTTTGTGGTTTAGGGGTCATGTATATAAAGAAATATACTTAAAGTAGATATATTTTAAAGAGAAGAAACTTTGTATTTATTTAGGACAGTAGTTTGTCTAATTAGAGTGTGGCTATATCTGTAGTTTATTATATAGAAAATATTTTTGATATATTTAAGGTCCATTAAAATTATAGTATTGCTACAACTGTAGCTTAAATTTTTATTTAAAAGCAGAGTTACAAAATACGTTGTTTCTACATCTGTAGTTTAAAAAATAATTAGACTGCCCTTTGGGCAGGCTTATCGACTAGTACACTATAAAGGAAATAATAGATGCACACAAAAAAACATTATTTATATATTAAAATGCACATGTAATTTATTTTATCTGGGGGAAACAAAAAGATGCCTCAGAGACAGAATAAGAGCACTTATGTAATATTGAAATGATACACATTTATACAAACGCCTAGATTTAGAGTTCTGCGTTAGCCGTCAAAACCAGCGTTAGGGGCTCCTAACGCTGGTTTTGGGCTACCGCTGGTATTTAGAGTCTTGTAGGTAAGGGTCTAACACTCACTTTGCAGCCACGACTTTTCCATACCGCAGATCCCCCTATGCCATTTGCGTATCCTATCTTTTCAATGGGATCTTTCTAACGCTGGTATTTAGAGACTTGGCTGAAGTGAGCGTTAGAAATCTAACGACAAAACTCCAGCCGCAGAGAAAAGCCAGGAGTTAAGATCTTTCTGGGCTAACGCCAGTTCATAAAGCTCTTAACTACTGTGCTCTAAAGTACACTAACACCCATAAACTACCTATGAACCCCTAAACCGAGGTCCCTCCATATCGCCGCCACTCTAATAAAAAATGTTAACCCCTAATCTGCCGACCGCACACCGCCGCAACCTACATTATCCCTATGTACCCCTAATCTGCTGCCCCTAACACCGCCGACCCCTACATTATATTTATTAACCCCTAATCTGCCGCCCCCAACGTCGCCGCCACCTACCTACAATTATTAACCCCCAATCTGCCGACCGGACCTCACCGCTACTATAATAAAGTTATTTACCCCTAATCCGAATCACTCCCACCTCAAAAACCCTATAATAAATAGTATTAACCCCTAATCTGCCCTCCCTAACATCACGACACCTAACTTCAAGTATTAACCCCTAATCTGCCAACCGGACCTCGCCGCTACTCTAATAAATGTATTAACCCCTAAAGCTAAGTCTAACCCTAACCCTAACAACCCCCTAAGTTAAATATAATTTTTATCTAACGAAATAAATTAATTCTTATTAAATAAATTATTCCTATTTAAAGCTAAATACTTACCTGTAAAATAAACCCTAATATAGCTACAATATAAATAATTATTATATTGTAGCTATTTTAGGATTAATATTTATTTTACAGGCAACTTTGTATTTATTTTAACCAGGTACAATAGCTATTAAAACTATCAATAAGTTAATTACATACAAATACCTACAAATAAATACAATTAAATAAACTAACTAAAGTACAAAAAATAAAAAAAGATTATAAAAATATTACAACAATTTTAAGCTAATTACACCTACTCTAAGCACCCTAATAAAATAACAAAGCCCCCCAAAATAAAAAAATGCCCTACCCTATTCTAAAATAAAAATTGAAAAGCTCTTTTACCTTACCAGCCCTTAAAAGGGCCTTTTGCGGGGCATGCGGCTGAAGAGGTCCATCATCTGGCTGAAGTCTTGATCCAAGCGGGGGCTGAAGAGGTCCATCATCCGGCTGAAGTCTTGATCCAAGCGGGGGCTGAAGAGGTCCATCATCCGTCTGAAGTCTTCTATCAAGCGGCATCTTCAATCTTCTTTCTTCCGACTCCATCTTCATCCCGCCGACGCGGAACATCCATCCTGGCCGATGACTTCCCAACGAATGACGGTTCCTTTAAGAGACGTCATCCAAGATGGCGTCCCTCGAATTCCGATTGGCTGATAGGATTCTATCAGCCAATCGGAATTAAGGTAGGAAAATTCTGATTGGCTGATGGAATCAGCCAATCAGATTCAAGTTCAATCCGATTGGCTGATCCAATCAGCCAATCAGATTGAGCTCGCATTCTATTGGCTGATCGGAATTCCATTAGCCAATCAGAATTTTCCTACCTTAATTCCGATTGGCTGATAGAATCCTATCAGCCAATCGGAATTCGAGGGACGCCATCTTGGATGACGTCCCTTAAAGGAACCGTCATTCGTCGGGAAGTCGTCGGCCAGGATGGATGTTCCGCGTCGGCGGCATGAAGATGGAGCCGGAAGAAAGAAGATTGAAGATGCCGCTTGATAGAAGACCTCAGACGAATGATGGACCTCTTCAGCCCCCGCTTGGATCAAGACTTGGGGCTGGTAAGGTAAAAGAGCTTTTCAATTTTTATTTTAGAATAGGGTAGGGCATTTTTTTTATTTTGGGGGGCTTTGTTATTTTATTAGGGGGCTAGAGTAGGTGTAATTAGCTTAAAATTGTTGTAATATTTTTCTAATGTTTGTAAATTATTTTTTGTAACATAGTTCTTTTTTTATTTTTTGTACTTTAGTTAGTTTATTTAATTGTATTTATTTGTAGGTATATTTGTATGTAATTAATTTATTGATAGTGTAGTGTTAGGTTTAATTGTAGATAATTGTAGGTATTTTATTTAATTTATTTATTGATAGTGTAGTGTTAGGTTTAATTGTAACTTAGGTTAGGATTTATTTTACAGGTAATTTTGTAATTATTTTAACTAGGTAGCTATTAAATAGTTATTAACTATTTAATAGCTATTGTACCTGGTAAAAATAAATACAAAGTTGCCTGTAAAATAAATATTAATCCTAAAATAGCTACAATATAATTATTATTTATATTGTAGCTATATTAGGGTTTATTTTACAGGTAAGTATTTAGCTTTAAGTAGGAATAATTTATTTAATAAGAATTATTTTATTTCGTTAGATAAAAATTATATTTAACGTAGGGGGGTGTTAGGGTTAGGGTTAGACTTAGCTTGAGGGGTTAATACATTTATTAGAGTAGCGGTGAGGTCCGGTCGGCAGATTAGGGGTTAATACTTGAAGTTAGGTGTTGGTGATGTTAGGGAGGGCAGATTAGGGGTTTATACTATTTATTATAGGGTTAGGGTTAGACTTAGCTTTAGGGGTTAATACATTCATTATAGTAGCGGTGAGGTCCTGTCGCCAGATTAGGGGTTAATAAGTGTAGGTAGGTGGTGGCGACGTTGGGGGCGGCAGATTAGGGGTTAATAAATATAATATAGGGGTCGGCGGTGTTAGGGGCAGCAGATTAGGGGTACATAGGGATAACGTAGGTTGCGGCAGATTAGGGGGTTAATAATAAAATGCAGGGGTCAGCGATAGTGGGGCGGCAGATTAGGGGTTAATAAGTGTAAGGTTAGGGGTTTTTAGACTCGGGGTACATGTTAGGGTGTTAGGTGCAGACTTAGAAACTGTTTCCCCATAGGAAACAATGGGGCTGCGTTAGGAGCTGAACGCTGCTTTTTTGCAGGTGTTAGGGTTTTTTTTCAGCTCAAACGGCCCCATTGTTTCTTATGGGGGAATCGTGCACGAGCACGTTTTTGAAGCTGGCCGCGTCCGTAAGCACCGCTGGTATTTAGAGTTGCAGTGGCGGTAAATTATGCTCTACGCTCCCTTTTTGGAGCCTAACGCAGCCCTTCTGTGAACTCTAAATACCAGCGGTATTTAAATGGTGCGGGGGGAAAAAAAGCACGCGTAGCTAATGCACCCCTTTGGCCGCAGAACTCTAAATCTAGGCGAAACACTTTAAAGATGTAGACAAAGGGAAAGTAAAATGTTTATCATATTGGGGTATTCACAGGGTACATGGCACTGGAGGGGAGGAGATATAGAGAAGAGACTAATCATAAAGGAAGCAGAATTGATCTATATATGTGACACCCTATTCCCTAGAGGTCTTAACTAGGAGTTAGATCTTTCACCATTTCTTTTTGAATAACTATCGGTCAGATTACAAGTTTTTCATTTTGAGCTGTGCGGTGCTAACGAGCAGTTTTTACTCACCGCTCACTTACCTGCAGCGCTGGTATTACGGGTTTTTACAAACCCGTTGTTAAAAAGACAAGAAGTGAGCGTTGAGCAAAATTGTGCACCTTACCACACTCCAATACCAGCGCTGCTTAAGTCAGAGGTGAGCTGGTCGCACGTGCTTGTGCACGATTTCCCCATAGGAATCAACGAGGAGAGCCGGCTGAGAAAAAGTCTAACACTTGCCAAAAAGCAGGGTAAATCTCAGTAACGCAGTCCTATTGATTCCTATGGGGAAATAAAATGAATGTCTACACCTAAAACCCTAACATGAACCCGAGTCTACAGGGAGTGCAGAATTATTAGGCAAATGAGTATTTTGACCACATCATCCTCTTTATGCATGTTGTCTTACTCCAAGCTGTATAGGCTCGAAAGCATACTACCAATTAAGCATATTAGGTGATGTACATCTCTGTAATGAGAAGGGGTGTGGTCTAATGACATCAACACCCTATATCAGGTGTGCATCATTATTAGGCAACTTCCTTTCCTTTGGCAAAATGGGTCAAAAGAAGGACTTGACAGGCTCAGAAAAGTCAAAAATAGTGAGATATCTTGCAGAGGGATGCAGCACTCTTAAAATTGCAAAGCTTCTGAAGCGTGATCATCGAACAATCAAGCATTTCATTCAAAATAGTCAACAGGGTCGCAGGAAGCGTGTGGAAAAACCAAGGCGCAAAATAACTGCCCATGAACTGAGAAAAGTCAAGCGTGCAGCTGCCAAGATGCCACTTGCCACCAGTTTGGCCATATTTCAGAGCTGCAACATCACTGGAGTGCCCAAAAGCACAAGGTGTGCAATACTCAGAGACATGGCCAAGGTAAGAAAGGCTGAAAGACGACCACCACTGAACAAGACACACAAGCTGAAACGTCAAGACTGGGCCAAGAAATATCTCAAGACTGATTTTTCTAAGGTTTTATGGACTGATGAAATGAGAGTGAGTCTTGATGGGCCAGATGGATGGGCCCGTGGCTGGCTTGGTAAAGGGCAGAGAGCTCCAGTCCGACTCAGACGCCAGCAAGGTGGAGGTGGAGTATTGGTTTGGGCTGGTATCATCAAAGATGAGCTTGTGGGGCCTTTTCGGGTTGAGGATGGAGTCAAGCTCAACTCCCAGTCCTACTGCCAGTTTCTGGAAGACACCTTCTTCAAGCAGTGGTACAGGAAGAAGTCTGCATCCTTCAAGAAAAACATGATTTTCATGCAGGACAATGCTCCATCACACGCGTCCAAGTACTCCACAGCGTGGCTGGCAAGAAAGGGTATAAAAGAAGAAAATCTAATGACATGGCCTCCTTGTTCACCTGATCTGAACCCCATTGAGAACCTGTGGTCCATCATCAAATGTGAGATTTACAAGGAGGGAAAACAGTACACCTCTCTGAACAGTGTCTGGGCGGCTGTGGTTGCTGCTGCACGCAATGTTGATGGTGAACAGATCAAAACACTGACAGAATCCATGGATGGCAGGCTTTTGAGTGTCCTTGCAAAGAAAGGTGGCTATATTGGTCACTGATTTGTTTTTGTTTTGTTTTTGAATGTCAGAAATGTATATTTGTGAATGTTGAGATGTTATATTGGTTTCACTGGTAAAAATAAATAATTGAAATGGGTATATATTTGTTTTTTGTTAAGTTGCCTAATAATTATGCACAGATATAGTCACCTGCACACACAGATATCCCCCTAAAATAGCTATAACTAAAAACAAACTAAAAACTACTTCCAAAACTATTCAGCTTTGATATTAATGAGTTTTTTGGGTTCATTGAGAACATGGTTGTTGTTCAATAATAAAATTAATCCTCAAAAATACAATTTGCCTAATAATTCTGCACTCCCTGTAAACACCCCTAATCTTACACTTATTAAACACTAATCTGCCACCCCCGACATCGCAACACCTACATTATATTTATTAACCCCTAATCTGCCACTCCGGACAACGCCACCACCTACATTACACTTATTAATCCCTAATCTGCTGCCCCCAACATCCCTAACGCCTACATTATATTTATTAACCCCTAATGTGCCACCCCCAATGACGCCGCAACCTACCTACACTTATTAAACCCTAATCTGCCGCCGCAACATCGCCGCCACTATAATAAACAACATTAACAAACATTAGTTAAATATTATTAACCCCTAATTTGCCGTCCCTAACATCGACGCCACCTTCCTACAATTATTAACCCCTAATCTGACGCCCCCAACGTAGCCGCCACTATACTACAGTTAGCTATTATGCTATCTAATAGCCCTAAAAATAAAACCCACCCAATATACCCTTAAAAAAACACTAACCCCCTGAAGATCGACTTACTGTTCTGAAGATCCGACATCCATCCTCAAGGAAGCGGCAGAAGTCTTCATCCAACCGGGCCGAAGTCCTCAACGAAGCCGGGAGAAGTCTTCATCCAAGCCGGGCAAAGTGGTCCTCCAGATGGGCAGAAGTCTTCATCCAGACGGCATCTTCTATCTTCATCCATCCGATGCGGAGCGGCTCCATCTTCAAGACATCCGACGCGGAGCATCCTCTTTATCCGACTGACTAACGACGAATGACGGTACCTTTAAGTGACGTCATCCAAGATGGCATCCCTTAGATTCCGATTGGCTGATAGAATTCTATCCGCCAATCGGAATTAAGGTAGAAAAAATCCTATTGGCTGATGCAATCAGTCAATAGGATTGAAGTTCAATGCTATTGGCTGATCCAATCAGCCAAAAGGATTGAGCTCACATTCTATTGGCTGTTTTCTACCTTAATTCTGATTGGCTGATAGAATTCTATCAGCCAATCGGAATCTAAGGGACGCTATCTTGGATGACGTCACTTAAAGGTACCGTCATTCGTCGTTAGTCCGTCGGATGAAGAGGATGCTCATCGCTGGATGTCTTGAAGATGGACCCGCTCCGCGTCTGATGGATGAAGCTAGAAGATGCCGTCTCAATGAAGACTTCTGCCCGTCTGGAGGACCACTTCGCCCGGCTTGGATGAAGACTTCTCCTGGCTTCGTTGAGGACTTCGGCCCGGTTGGATGAAGACTTCTGCCGCTTCCTTGAGGATGGAAGTCAGATCTTCAGAACAGTAAGTCGATCTTCAGGAGGTTAGTGTTAGGTTTTTTTAAGGGTGTATTGAGTGGTTTTTATTTTTAGGTTAGGGACTTTGGGCCACAAAAGAGCTAACTGCCCTTTTAAGGGCAATGTCCATCCAAATGACTTTTTTTTTTACAGGTAAAAGAGCTGATTACTTTGGGGCAATGCCCCGCAAAAGGCCCTTTCAAGGGCTATTAGTAGTTTAGTTTAGGCTAGGGTTTTTTTTTTATTTTGGGGGGGCTTTTTTATTTTGATAGGGCTATTAGATTAGGTGTAATTAGTTTAAATATCTTGTAATGTGTTTATTATTTTCTGTAATTTAGTGGGGTTTTTTTTTTGTACTTTAGCTAATTTAATTTAGGTAATTGTATTTAATTTAGTTAATTTATTTAATTATAGTGTAGTGTTAGGTGTTATTGTAAGGTTAGGTTTTATTTTACAGGTACTTTTGTATTTATTTTAGCTAGGTAGTTATTAAATAGTTAATAACCATAAAACTCTTAACTACTGACTTTTAAATGCATTAGGGATCTTGACAGGGTAGGGTGTACTGCTCACTTTTTGGCCTCCCAGGACAGACTTTTAATATCAGCGCTATGGAAGTCCCATAGAAAAAAGACTTTACGAAGTTTACATAAGTCGTTTTGCGGTAAGGCCAAAGAAGTGTGCGGTGCCCCTAAACCTTCAAGACTTGTAATACCAGCGGGGGCGTAAAATAAGCAGCGTTAGGACTTCTTAACACTGCTATTTTACCTTAACGCACAACTCGAAATCTAGCCGTGAGTATCTTATAAGATGA
Organism: Bombina bombina; assembly: GCF_027579735.1. NCBI lineage: Eukaryota > Metazoa > Chordata > Amphibia > Anura > Bombinatoridae > Bombina > Bombina bombina. The sequence goes on from NC_069506.1 coordinate 138,132,981, forward strand.
TCTTTACAACTGTCAGACACCTGTATCTCTAGAAATTAGTGATTTCTTTTAGTAATGTAATATAAGTTTACCTTTATAATGTATAAGATGTATATACTCCTAGTACCTGAGTAAAACCATAGAAATCCACATGTTTCTTATAGATATCAATTATAACCACTGACATAGGTTTTAGATTTTGACCATGTTTTTATATATATTTTGTCTTTAATAAATATGATGGAAATTAGTATACCACTTAAGATGACTAGAAACCACATCTATCCTATATAACCTTTATTAAAGGTACTTACACTTTGACCAATAAGGAGATAGAGGGACCTTTAAAAAACCTGAACTCATATGTCCAAACTTACCTTGATAAAGCCCTGCTGAGGGCAAAATGCATTGAAAGTCAAGACACTCAGCTGGTTCTTTGGACCATTTAACCCGGTTTACGAAATTGACATTTGCTTGTGTAACACTGTAAGACTACGGTTTCCTGCGTGCATTGTACTAAGGGCAGGATTGATATATACTCACACAGTGGAGATAACTTTCTATAATTTGTATCTAAGAAAATTGCTATCTTCAATGGCCAATAAGAAGAGAGAGGTAAAAAGAAGCAAATTCTACCCGTAACGTCAGATGCTATCGGTCACGTGTAGTAGGATCGCAGTCAGAGACTAACGCCAAAAGAGCAGCAAAAGTTTGTTGCAACTCTCCAGCTATATCCTAATGCCGCAGTTTTTTGGGGTTTTTTGTAAGTAAATTTTTATTTGGTTTAAACATAACAAGTAACACTTGGGGACTCACAGGACCCCTACACATATTGACACATATCCAATAGTCGGACACAAAGGTCCAATTACAAGTCTTATCAACATATTAATAAATACAGCATTCCTTCCACTCTAAGGGAAGGGAACATTAAATATACCGTTATAACATTTGAAAACAAGTTTACAGTATATTATATTCTCAGGGAGAGGGGAGAAGAGGAGAGGAATTAAGGAGAGGGGGGGATGGGGACCTCGTCAGACCTCTGGAATGTAACAAGTCCTAGGGTCATAGATAATCAATAGTCAAACTAATTATGGTATGGGGCTTCTTAAGTCGTGGCTAGTGGCTGCCACAAAGTGACATGTTTATCCTTCCAGTCAGCCCAGGCCATTTCAAATAAATCAACTTTATCTAGACTGTAATATATGTCTTTTACATTGTATACAAATAAGCCATAGTGTTTAGTATCTCGGTCCACTTTGGAGGGAACTCTTTCTTCCAGGACCTAGTGATGTTAGTTTTGATAGCGGACAGAAGGTATATACATCACCCTCTGGTGTTTAGGGAGGGTATGTAAATCTAAGTGAAGAAGTGCCGTGGCTGGGTTTTTGGGCATCGTAATCTCAACTGCAGATAGAGTGCAAAAGCACAGATTCCATAGAGGTTTAATTTTTGGGCACTCCCACCATGTGTGAAGCATATCACCTGAAAGGCCACAATGCCTCCAACACAGGGGAGAGGTCCCTGGAAACCTTTTAGATAGTCGCGTTGGGACCAAATACCAATGGAATAAAATTTTGTAATAGGTTTCAAACATTGTTATACAATGTAGTGTTTTTTTAGTCAGCGTGAGAGATCTTTGCCAGGAGTTTACAGGGATACGGATGTATAGGAGAGTGTTCCATCTAAGTAAGTGTAGTGCCGGGTCGGGTGGTACAGTACCATCCAGCAACCTATAATGAATTGACAGTGGCTTAAGAAGTCTATGACCCCTGAGTCAGATGGACTCCCATGGGGTTAGTGGGTGGGAAGAATTGGGAAGGAATCCCCAGCTAGAAAGGAAGCTTTTAATTTTGGTCAGTGGGTGGAAGGGTGGAATATTTATACACGATTCAATCTGATCTAATGTAATATATCCATCTTGGCTGATCTCAGACCAAAGGTCCTATACTTGGTTGTCTCCTATTCGTGCCCAAATATTAGAGTGAGTTTCCGCAAGGCCTGTGAGAAGACCCGCAATAGATGTGATCGGGGAGGGGTGGGGTGCGATCAACTGGCGATGCCGGATCTTGTCCCAGACAGAGAGACATTCTATTATTACAGGGTTAAATATACAGAGAGTTCTGCGACTATGAGCTGGGGTCCAAATTAAATCCCTGAGGAAGATGTTAGATGGTAACGAAGCTTGTTCGATTTCTCTCCATCTGTCCTGTGCCTGGAGTACTCCCCATTGGGATATATGCTTGAGCATTGCCCCCTCATAATATTTGATGATGGAAGGGGAGGCCAACTCTCCAAGGTGAATGGGGAATTAAAGAGTTCTATGGGCAATTCTGGGGGGCTTGCCCTGCCAAATAAATTTTGTGCATTCACTTTGGAATTGCAGTAAAAGGTGCATAGGTACCCTAATCGGAAGGCACCTGAAGCTTTGGGAGGAAGGACATTTTGAGGGAGGCTATTCGGCCCATCCAAGATATGGAATTATGATCCCATTTATTTTTAAGAGTACGCAAGTCGGCCAGTAAGGGGAGGTAGTTATCTTCAACCATCTGCACTATGCTGTTGAAGATCTTTACTCCAAGGTGGGTGACCTGCTCGCTTGTTCACAACTTTAATAGCACCCCAAAGGATGTCGTCTGTGGTTTGTCCATTATCATTTTGTTGGATAAGTTCAGTTATATCTCTACGTAATTCTTCCCTAAAAGGAATATCTGACAAAATATGGCGAGGTAGGCACCATGTGTTTTTAGTCGGTGGTGATCAGTAGGTCTTAAGTCGGCAAGAACTAAGTCATGGTCTGACCACAAACAAAGAGAGATATTAAAGTGGGATACTGAATCTAGGGTCTCTGCCTAACAGAATATGTGGTCTAACCTGGAATAAGTTTTATGCGGGTAGGAGTTATGAGTATAGTCTCTGTCTGTCATATGTAGCGACCTCCATATGTCAAAGTAACCAAATTCTGACATAATAGTCTTGAATCGTGTAGAAAGAAGGCTCAATTGAGAATTTACTTTGCCTGAAGACAGAGTCTTATGGTCCATTTTGGGGTCCCAAATCATTATTTTTTTTTTTTATTATTATCGGTTATTTGTAGAGCGCCAACAGATTCCGCAGCGCTATAAACAAAGGGGGAGTACAACAAAACAATTATAGGGTAGAGGCCCCTGCCAAGAGTTGCACTGTTGTAGTCAGCTCTTAAGAAGGTGATCTACAAACAGCTGGACTTTTAGGCTTACATGCTAAGAGGGTTCAGGGGATTGCAGTGGGGGAGAGGAACTGGTATTAGGAAAGGTTAGCGTAGGTTGTATGCGTCCCTGAACAGTAGAGTCTTTAGGGAGCACTTGAAGCTTTTAAAACTAGAAGAGAGTCTTGTGGAGCGAGGCAGAGATTTCCACAAGATGGGAGCCAGTCTGGAGAAGTCCTGTAAATGGGAGTGTGATGAGGTGACAAGAGAGGAGGAGAGTAGGAGGTCATGAGCAGAGCGAAGGGGACGGGAGGGAGAGTATCTGGAGACAAGGTCTGAGATGTAAGGGGGAGCAGTGCAGTTGAGGGCTTTGTATGTAAGAGTGAGAGTTTTGTGTTTGATCCTAGAGGCAAGAGGAAGCCAGTGAAGGGATTGGCAGAGAGGCGCAGCAGATGAAGAGCGACGTGTAAGGAAGATGAGTCTGGCAGAGGCATTCATTATGGATTGTAAAGGAGCTAGGCGGCAGGTGGGGAGACCAGAGAGGACAGAGTTGCAGTAATCAAGGCGGGAGAGAATGAGAGAGTGGATTAAAATCTTAGTTGTGTCTTGTGTAAGGAAGTGTCTAATTTTAGAGATGTTTTTAAGGTGGAAGCGGCAGGCTGTAGCCAAGGACTGAATGTGAGGAGTGAAGGAAAGATCTGAGTCAAGTGTGACCCCGAGACATCGGGCATGCAGGGTAGGGGTAATGACGGAGTTGTCGACAGTTATAGAGAAATTGGTGGTGGAGATTTTGGAAGAAGGGAAGAAAATGAGGAGCTCAGTTTTGGAGAGATTTAGCTTGAGGAAGTGAGAGGACATCCAGGAAGAGATGTGAGAAAGACAGTTAGTGACACGGGTTAGCAAGGAAGGAGGTAGTTCTGGTGCAGAGAAGTAGATTTGAGTGTCATCGACATACAAATGATATTGGAAACCGTGGGACTTAATTAGGGAACCTAGTGATGACGTATAGATTGAGAAAAGAAGGGGACCGAGGACAGAGCCTTGTGGTACTCCGACAGAAAGTGGTGACAGGGCAGAGGAGGCCCCAGAGAAGGCTAGACTGAAGGTACGGTTTGACAGGTAGGAAGAGAGCCACGAAAGGGCTGTGTCACAGATGCCGAAGGAGAACCCTCCCTTGTCTATATTGGTCTACTATCCATTGGATTTTTCTAAGGTACGCAGATTGACGAGAATTGGGTAGATACATTGAAACTAGGGTGTGTAGAACATGATCCAGCTTGCAAACTAAGATGGTGCACCTAGCTTGGGGGTCTTTAATCACCTGTATTTGCTCAAGTGCTATCCTATTGTGTAACAGTACTGCTGTTCCTCTAGCTTGCTTTATAAAAGGGGAGTGTTCTATGGTCGTGTAAGCGCGTGAGTGGAATCTATGAGGAGTGTCTAATTGCCAGTGGGTCTCTTGAAGAAATACAAGGTCTGGGTTATGGTACTTAAGAGTGCAGGTCAGTAGGTTACGTTTGAAGGGAGAGTTAAGGCCTCTAGTATTATGAGTGAGGATTCTAAAACGGTTCATTCTCTTATCACTTTCTGAGATTCTAGGTCTAGAGTAGGGGGGGAGAAGGGAGATACGAGTTGATGTCCTGTCGAGTAGCAGACTAAAGTGGGGAAGGAAGGGGAGTGGGAGAGAGATGAGAGAGGGAATAAGTCAAACACTGAAGTCAGAGTAGTTTATCGAAACTGTGAGGTGGAAATAATCCACCTGAGTGGAACCCTGGCGTGGGCTACCCTTTGTGGGGGGGGCTAAGATTACAGCTAAGTGTGTGGGAGCTGGATCCCCTGAGCTAGAGAGGACACCATGTGTGTTTGGTTATCTTTTATTATTATCAGTTTGGTTGGGTAGCCCCACCTATATTTGATGCCTGCCCGCCGGAGTATTAGTGTAACCGGCTGAAAATACCTTCTGTGCTGCAACGTATGTGCTGAGAGGTTAGGGAGTAGCTGAATATCTTTGAACTTTTCTGACATCTGTGGCTTACGGAAGGCAGCCTGCATAAGTCTGTCCTTGTAAAGAAAGCTATGAAAGCAGATAATAACGTCTCTCGGCTTCTCCTGTGATACCCATCTCGGACGCAAGGCTCTATCAGCCCTCTCCATGGTGGTAGTCATATTCTCCGTGGGACCAAGTGGTTCATTAAAAAGATCTTTTAAGAGCAGTGAAGAAATCGCGCCTCTTAACCCTGAAGAGAAAAGCGACAGGGAGATCTGCGATCCGACACAGAGAGTGACAGGCGAAAGGACTCTCAGCACGCAGGCACCTCGCCAGGTCAGTCAATCCAGCTCTGATCAAGAAGAGGCCTGGCTGGTTATAATTGCATAGGCAACCCACAGCACACTCTGTTCCGGAGGGTCGGGGCTCCTCTCCGGAACAGCACATGCACGATATAGCTGATCATGGGACTGGCTTAATGCCAAAAGAAACACCAACTTAGCGGTCCCAAGATAAGCTGATCACTATAGACTCTATGAAGCAGCTCCTGGATCAACAGAGTCAATCCTTCGCAAAGCGATTCGACAAACTAGAAAGGTCTTTTGACGACTTGAGGAAAGACATTGTCTCAGTTAATGAGCGCACTGACATCATTGAACGTAAACAGGAGGACCTGCTAGTTGACCATACGAATTGGGTCAGCTATACCCAGAACCTTGCTGACCAGGTATCCTCGCTCGAAGCGAAAATTGGCTGATCTTGAAGACTGTTCCCGACGGAATAACGTCAGAATTAGGGGTATCCCTGAATTGGTTGCCCCCCAGGTGCTGGAGAGATATGCCCAAGCACTATTCAGAGCTATCTTGTGTCCCTCAGAGGAAACCGATATGAAGATTGATAGGATTCATAGAGCAGCCAGGCCGCAGAATCTTCCTATGGACAAACCAAGAGACACCAAAGCTAGATTACACTACTTTACATATAAAGACAAGCTACTAAGAGCTACCTTGCGGCAACCCCAGCTACCAGAGCAATTTAAAGATGTTGCCTTATTCCCAGATCTATCATCCTTTACACTCCAGCAAAGGAGAACTTTCAATGAAGTCACAAGAGCCCTCCGAGTGAACCAAATCCGCTACAGATGGGGGTTCCCCACCAAATTGATCATTACTAAAGATGGTACCCAACACACAGCCCTCACTCCAAGGCAGGCTCACGACCTGCTGAGGCTCTGGAACTTACCCGCTGAGAATGCAAATGCTGATCCGCCCCGGTCCCAAGCCTGGGACCCGGGCAGACAAGATCCAGTCAGATGATCCCCCCCCCCTTCGTGGCTGGAGGGCATTGCCCCTTCTTTCTTGCAACAAACCAAGGTTCTTGAGATCTGGTCCATCTGTTTACCGACCAGGTCCTTATTCGGACTAAGACTGTTGGAAGCACCTTGTTGCCGCTCGAGGAGTGGTAACGTACTAATGGACAGCTACTTTGTTCTTTGATTACTGTTTCATGTTTACAAGTGCTAATTAATAATTCTGAGGACTGCCAGTTATCTACACCCGTGATTGTTAGTCATTTCTAAGTTATCAAAATTGCCTTTGAGTCCTGGTTTATTCTCTCTTCTTTTTGTTTCTCACCCAACTCCGCTTGTCCCTTTGGATCTTCCCTCCCCCCTGCCCCCTTCCCCCTCCCCCCTTCCCTCCTCCCATCCTCTCCCTTTTCCCCTTCCCCCTTCCCTTCCTTTCCCCCTTCCCCCTCCCCTCCCTTGCCCTCCCCTCCACCTCCCCCTACCCTCCTCCCTTCCCCCTTCCTTTCCCCCTCCCCCTCCTCCTTCTTCCCCCCTCCCCATCTTTCTTCCCTTCTCTCCCCCCTCTCTTCCTTTTCCCTTTCTCCCTTCTTTCCCCTATCCCTATCCTTCACTCTCCCTTCCCCGCCTCCTTTTTCCCATTCCCCTATACCCCTTCCCCCCCTTCCTTCCCTTCCACTTCCTTTACTCCCTTCCTTAGCTCCCCCCTCCCCTTTACTGCCCTAATTACATCATGGTCCCGACTCCCCCTGTTGGCTTCCCTGTATCTTGGGCCCCCCTGTTCGCCAATTTCCATATTCTTATGCATCTTACCTCTATTATCAACTACTGGGCGTGGAGGGAATAAAAATGATGCTTATATTCCCACATTTATGGGCTACTGAACGTTTTAGAACTGTTGGTTGTCATTCTAATACTGGTCGTCGGGGGGAGAAGGGTGGAGGTGAAATCAATGTGATTACATGATTATTCAATGCCTTATTCCCATGTGTGACCTTCAAGGTATCGAAAACTGTATTTTTGACTGTATTTAATCCTTGAGTTTGTGACACTCTATGTAACACCTCCCCTCCTTTCCCTTTCCCCCTGCCCTTCCCTCCCCATATCCTCTCTTCCCCACTATTCCCCCCACCCTCCTCTTCCCATTCCCTTCTCCCCCGTCTCTTTTTCCGTCCCTCCCAACCCTCCTCCCTCCCTCCCTTCCTTTTACTTTCCTACCTACTTCCCAGACCCAGCCCTCTGCTGGCTTCCCTCTCTCCTGGTCCCCTCCTGCTTGTCATTTTTCAGACTCTCAAGTCCCTTCCCTCTATTAATATCCTATGCAATCGGGAATGGACAAATATATCTCCAAATATGACTAGCTTTGAGATTGTGCTAGAAATGTTCGTATACCTCTATATTGTCATTAAGCTCTTAAGTTGGATGGTTATGTTGGGTGTGATCCAGCGTGAAGCTCCTGAGATTCAGGTGGTTTATAGGGATATTCTTTACCAAATTCAGTTAAATACTCCTGGTTACCCATTCCCTCAATGATAGTTTCAGGTCCTCCAAGATATAATGTGCAACAGAGAGGGGGGTGGGCACAGTTTATTGAAGAGTATTATATCTGGAATGCTTCTGAGTGTTGACTTTGTAACCTTGTCATAACCCACCATCTGGCCGTATACATTAGTTTTCGATCTCATGTTTACTATGCAAATCTATATGTAGCACCCCAGGAGCATACTTATTAGTGAAATTGAGTCCCTTCCCCCCATGTGAATTCTTGACAGGTTAAAGTATAAGGTTTATATACTGTATACAAGCTTATTTGGTTGTACGTGTGAATGTAATCAGTCCAACCTTCAAATTCAAAATTTTCCATATTTTTTTATGACAAAAACTTATTCCATAGTATCATAGTGCCCCTTCCCATCCCTGCTTCCCCTCCAGACTTACATATTCAATGATAGGGTTTGGTATGTTGATAGAGTAGAGGGCCATTTGCTCTGGTTGTCCCCTCCGCCCCCCCCATCTCTTTTATGCGGCAAGGGATAAATGGCTTATCCTCCGCATCATTTTTGGCAGAGTTTTGGTAGTCTCTGCCCTGTTCGTAGAGTCTAGGTTCAAGTTTGTCCTCCTATAAGTGTAAATAGGCTCTCTGGACCTATTATGGTAATAATTAATGTGTCTAATGTTATGTACTTTGTTGCTTACAGATTCTGTGCTCACGTAACTCTAATGTGTTGGTCAGGCGATAGGAAGATTTCTTGTGCCTAACGACTATCCTAACGTCTCTCTTGTTTGTTATCTTTTATGTAATTTCAAGTTACTATAATAAGCATATTATTCATGGTAGAGCTGTTTGAGCTTAATCCCGTATTAATTATTGTTTGACTGTAAGTAAATTGTATTACAGTATTAATGATGTGTCTTCAACTATACCTAAGTTGTCAGATCCCTTGGGGGGATCTCTGTCGTTTTGAGGACACTACGCAGATACAGTAATAAAATGAGGCATAATGTTGAAGGGTAACTCTTTGACCTGGCTAGACGAGAGGTAACTCCCTATTAACTGAAGAACTGATCTATTTATCCATTGTCTCTTGCATTATTGTGTTTGTGATGTTGCCCTTTAATCTGTAATTGTTTTATGAGTGTTTTGATTACCTCAATAAAAAATATTTCTCAAAAAAAAAAAAAAAAGATCTTTTAAGTAATTCTGAAGATCAGAAGGTTGAACTTCCTCTGGAATCCCTTCCACATCAGCGAGCTTGAATTCCAGTTGGTTTATCTGTTCGGCTAGAGCTTCCGAATATGCAAGGAGGTTTGTCTGGTCAGTGGCTATGTCATCTTTTTTCCTTTCAAAGGAAACTATTATCTCTCCTATTTACGAAATGTCCTTTCGAAGTTCAGCATAACTTCTCTGAATTTCCTTAGTTATAGAATGGGTTTGACGCACAAATATTTTTTTAAGGGTTGCTTCCGTGATAAAGTGTTGGGACTGGGCAGATGACATATTATCAGGCTGGGATCCATCCCCCACTGACTCAGAGTCACTTAGACCATCATTAGAATCTTCTATTCACCACTTAGAAGGCTGCGTAAAGTAGTCGAGCACTGTTTTTTTGACAGCTCCAGGAGTTTTCGGGTGTCTTCTGGAAGTATGAGGCATTTTCAAATGGTGAGTAAGTAAGATGTATTGATCAGCTAGCTAAAGGTTTAAGAGTATGGATAAGGCATAGGTACCCGTCTCTTTAAAAGAATAAGTTCACAGATAAACATACATTTATATTCAGAGCAGGGCTGGGTGACCTCTCCTGACCACTACCTCCCCATGCTGGCGCTCATTGTGCATATGTGCACTCTCTAGGACTTAATATCTGTCCTGAGTACCTGAACAGGGGGAGGAAAGGGCCAGTAAGACATCACAGGCAAAATATCGAAACAATGCTAGTAGGGCATTCTCACATATACTAAAAAGGAATGCAAACAACAGTTAAGTATGTAATTTACTCTGTAATTGGCCATATTGGTCTTGGTGAGTGGGCTAATACAGCATCAATCAGATTATACTGCCAAGGCCTCAGGCCACCAGGCGCCTCCCAGCACATTAGAAGTACCACTCAGAAAGCTTCAATAGACCCTCTATAAACTCAGGGAATTTGGGATACAACCTGAAGGAAGGGGAAAAAGAGAGGGGAAGTGACCAGCCTGGACAAGCGGGCCGGAAAGGGAGAGTTTCGAGGGGGCCCCTTAAAGGCTAAAACACAATTTGAGCTTTCAGCAAAGACTCGGGGGAAAAAAGCATATGATAGATGACCTTAAAAAGCAAGCGTGTAAATTAAGTAATAAAATGACACTCCACTTTGGGTTGATATCCCAAAGACCATTAAGCTGACACAGCAGCTAACCAAATAAGCCTATAACATGTAAGATCAATACGTCACCTAGAACAGCCTGTGTAATGGATGCTAATTTGGGCTTTATATAATTACAAGACTAATGCAGATTAAATATAAATAGTAGCTCTGACTTGTACCCCTAGGAACACAAAAGTGAGGGCAACTGGAGAATGTATATTGTGTAGGCCATTAAGTGGTAGTCAGTCTCTTTAGCCTCACAAATTGTAGGAGATCCTCAATGTATCAGGGCCAGAACTGCAGCACCTTGTGTGGTTCAGTGAGGAAGCAGGGCACTTAGGTAAAAGTAAGGCAGTGCTGAACTAAGGCTCCATGGGCACATATCCCCCGTCACTGTAGAAGAAGGTGTATAGTTCCCCAGAGCCTGGGTTGGTTTTTCAGGGATTTGGAGCAATGCTCCCAATGGTGTTCTAGAGTTTATGATGGCTGGGTTAATGAGCCTCCCAGAGGGTATAATGTAACATAAAGGGCAGTTTGCTCAGAAAGACTGTGTTACGTGTTGTAGAATGTGCATTACAAAAGAGCTAGTGAGCTTGAGTGAATCAAGGGAGTTGGGGATGGGCCCAGTTCAGGGTAAATGCAGGTGGTTGGATAGTGCTGCACTGACCTCATTGTAAGGTAATCCAGACCCCTATATGAGGTAACAACTCTCAGAACAAATCATACATTAATATAAAAGTGTGGCTAGTAACAAAAAGTACAGATCTCTCCCAAGTCCTCATGGATGTTAATATTTCCAAGGCAGTCCACGTAGTAAACAAAACCCAAGCAGGCCCCACTGGGACCGCCTAGGTGGCAAGTTGTGCTCTGGTTCTTTTGTGGACCTTCACTGATCACTGCCCGTACAGATGACAAGAGTCCCCTTAGTCTAGAGGCTCCGTGGCAAATTCTTTCTTCCTTCAGAGGCCGCAAGATGGCCGTGATTCACGCCAAAAAGGCTCATGGTAAATGCTGGGATCTCTGTCTCCTACCAGTGTTTTCAGGGAACTTCTATCCGACCCCCCCTTCACCTCTCACTCTCCTTTAGTGTTTGGCCTGGTGGTGTGTGGCCTTCCTGGTCGCAGCGTCCCTGCGCCCAAATCTCCTGCAGCTCTGTTATTTAGAAACCATTGTGGCCTTTTGACATTCCTCCGAGGTATTCGGAAGGTGGCGGTCTACTAAGTTTTGTCAGTGTCCAGCCCCAACCCTGTAAGCCTCCGATACAGCAGGGCCTTGACAGGGCCGCAAGATGGCTGTAGTTCACACTCAAAAAGGCCCAGGGGAACTCCGGCAGACTCTCACCTGTTGTCAGCCTCCATGTCTCCTCCGGTCTCGCCGCAACTACACTGGAATGCAGCACCTTTCAGGTATATCTTCCAGGGTGCAGTAAGGATCAGATGCTGAGTTATCCTCAGGGCATGACTTCTACAATTCTTCTGCTTAATTCTTCCACTGCTTCCTTTCACATACAAGACAGGTCCCCTTCTTTAACTCTGCTCAATACTAAGCCGCTCCGGAGCGGATCCCCGACCCTCCAGAGCATGAGAGGTGACAGGCCTGCTTAGCAGGTGGTGAGGTTGTGTCGAGGGGTTTAGGTGGTCAGGCAGCTTCCACAAATAGCTCTGAATCCTCTTTATGGGAGTAGTTTTGGGGTATAGGCTGCACAGGATATCCACAAAACCGTGTCTCCCAAAAATCTGATTAGTGTATACCTAGTTATGTGTGGGTTTTAGCAGTTTTTTAAACTATTTGGCTCAGGAGCTCTGTGTCTGCACGTCTGGTCCGTGTGACGGTTAGCTCCGCCCCCTCTAATGCCGCAGTTTTAAGGTATCAAAAAATTATTCACGAGACTGTCTTTGATATATTGGTCATGTTTACATCCGATAGTTATATACGAACTACATGGTATACCCATAGACAGAGTCACTGTATAATAAGGTGGTATAATCTACATGTGACAGAGGACCTGAATGATCTATATGTATATATTCCATATATTTTCTCCATCCTATGTTTTATGTGATCTTAACTTTCGTGTTTATATTTGTAACAATGATTTTTTAGGGGAGACATCCCTATTTAAATTATTTTTTTATTAGATTGTGTTTATTAAATTGCTTATTGATATCTTCAGCTGTCTAGCACCCTCACTTATTTTCTGTTTTTGTTGTTTTTTAAAAGCCTTTGTACAGGCTGTAACCATGTACTGCACTGAGGCTTTTGCAAAGCAAAGAATGGATATGGGAGGAGCAGGGCTGTGAGACAGCAGTAGAATCGGGTCTTGAAAAGGCTTTGACACCACACTTCATTCCTCGCTTTTCAATGATAAACGCTGACACTCCTCATGGGTTATCTGCAGACTCAGGTGGGCTTAAGAAGGACTCACATCACCGGTGTAGGTGTACAGCTGTGCCTGGGCAGAGCAGAGGCGGTGTCCAGGAAGCACTCATATGTCTCTCCCCTTGCTCACACTGTGCAGTACATAAAGTAATCATGTCACCTCTCAAGCACCTTTTTTCTAGAGAAAACAGACCCAGTTTGGCTAGCCTCTCCTCATAGCTTAAATTCTCCATTCCCCTTATTAGCTTTGAGGCCCTTCTTTGAACTTTTTCAAGGTCTGCCATATCTTTTTTTGAGATTGGTCGCCCAGAACTGCACTCCATACTCAAGGTGAGGTCTTACTATAGATTTATATAGTAACAGAATTATGCTTTCCTCCCTTGAATCAATGCCTCTTTTACTACATGCTAGTATCTTATTAGACTTGGAAGCCGCTGCCCTGTATTGTGAACCCATCTTTAGCTTGTTATCTATTACTTTTTATTTCCTCCTCTGTTTGGCTGTCTAGTCCCATTTAAATAATACATTGCCTGCTTATTTTTACTTCCAAAATGTAGAACCTTGTATTTTCCCATATTAAATCTCATTTTCTATTTACCTGCCCATATTTACCATAACATTAGTTCATCCTGCTTTGACCTAATGACCTTACACAACTTTGTATCATCTGCAAAAATAGAGATGTTGCTATTTAATCCTTGCTCCAAGTCATTAATAGAAATATTAAAAAGAACAATCTGAGTATGAATTACTACTACTCGTTGCTCCCTGTCTTTTATCCAGTTATTTATCTATGAGCTAAGATTTTCAGCTATTCCCAGTCCCTTTATTTTGTACATTAATCTCTCAATGCTTTTGCAAAATCTAAGTATATCACATCAACTGATTCCCCTTTATCTATATTTTTACTTTCTTCCTCATAAAATCTAATTAGATTAGTTTGACATTATCTATTTCTCATAAAGCCATGCTGATTTGAACTCATAATCTTGTTTACACAAATATATACTTATCAATATAATTCTTTATAATCCTATCAAGTATCTTACCCACACTTGATGTCAGACTTACTGGTCTACAGCTTCCTGGATCAGCCCTGCTTCCCTTTTTGAAGAGTAGCACCACATTAGCTTTACGTCAGTCCTAGGGTACTACGCCTGAGGATAATGATTCTTGAAAAATTAAGAGTTGAGGTTTGGCTATAACAGTGCTAAGTTCCCATAAAAATCTTAGGTGTATTCCATCTGGACCTGGAGTTTTATTTACCTTAATATTATCATTTTTTTTCCTGATATACTCTAGACATAAGCCAGTTAATGGTATGGAATGGCATTATGTGCTCATGATGATCATGCAGCTGCAAGCCACGGACACTGCGCTGGCCAGCAAAGGTAAGAATGGCACCCACTAGTGATGCACATGTGCAGGGGTGGCCAGGGACTCACCCATGCAGCAGATGTCACCATGGGGAAGTTTGCCTGTAAACTGTAAAACAATAATTTGTGAATAGGGAAGCTATAAAAAACAGATAATAGAGAGATTAATAGATAGAATAAGTATGCATTTTATAGTATGTAAGGGTTGTCTCTAGTACCAAGATTGTCATTGTTAAAATATCTGGTAACACTTGCAACAGATACAGATGTTATATTGGAAACCCCCTGTAGGAAGCTACATGGTTTTCCTTTTTAAGTAATGAGTGTGTGTATATGTATATGTACTGTATGTATGTATATGTACTTTGTGTGTGTATATGTATGCATATGCATATGTACTGTGTGTGAGTGTATGCATGCATAAAACAGCAACTGTGTGGGGCGGAGCTTACCGCCATGCTTAGAGGCTGCTCATGAGTGGAGCTCCGGCTATAAGAACCCTATAAAATTACTTTAGGCACTGTTTCAGACCCTAACTTTGACCTCCAACCGAGTACAGTCCGACCAGAGTGAAAGACCTTTGGACCTGAACTGCTCTACTAGTGGTGTGCAGTCATAAAGTCTGATTGACCTCACTAGAAGATCAGATCTGGGGCCACCTGGTAAAGCTCCCATCTAAACCACAGCCAAAACACAAGCACTAGCTCCGGGGGGGTCGTGGGCTCCGCTCCGGAGCCTTGCTAACCAGACACACACCCAGGATACCTTTTTGAGAAGACTCGGGTTGGCTGTCCCGCAACCTATTATAGTTCCGGTAAGCTACTGAATGTTATGATGCGGCACATCTTGGTCCCTCCTGTGGTGTGGGGCATACAGACAGACTAACCGGAGGTTAGAGAACCTGCTGGGGAGCTGGGGAGATCCACATTGACTTGTGGGGCGAGTGACGGTGAGTGCTGACAGAAACGCCAGAAGGTAGTGGTGCGAAAATCAGCTATTTTACCCTCAAGCCACCTTCAACACTCGTAGGGGCCCCGACATTATTGTTCAAGAACAAGCTTTGACTCTTCTCCTACATAAAGACTACAAAGCACAGCTTGGGATTCCCCACAGAGAGTCTGCAGACATCAGGACCCAAATTGAACAGAGACTATAAGAAATATTGGCCCAACTACACTGGCCATATTGAGAGAGAAGGGGTAATTAATTAAAGGGCAAGTGCTCATCACTGTAATTGATTTATCCCTTTGTTTATTAATACCCCCACAACTTCTGTTCTACCCATCCTGAGTAACAACAGGGAGACAACTGCTATTCAGATACTTATTGAACTAGCACAGACTCTTGCTAGAGACCCTGCTCCAGATTACAGAGACCCCTATATAACGCCATTGATCTGCCCATCTCCCTGTGCCTGGCAATTTGATACTAAGCTCATATCCCCACTGCTTAAAATAACATACTAATCCCCCCCCCCCATTTCCCGCCAGCCCTGATAGCCTGCGGGTCATATTCCTACACCCTCTCCCACATCGCCCTCAGGGGCAACTCCCCAGGGGGGAGATCCAGTAATTGGAAGGAGGTGCACAAATACCCAAATGGGTGCTCAGCTCCCCAGACAGGTATACACCGTACTCAGACTGCATCACTCTGAGGTGAACCCAAGACCGGACTCTAACTGCATGTCCTATTAAAGGGACACTGAAGTGCCTGTAGCCTGTCAAAGTCACCCATTCACACTGAACACGTGAGGGCCCTGACTATGTGAGCCGCCTTTTGATGCCAAGACCCCAGTCAGCTAACCAGAAGCCAACCTTTATAGTGCTATATTTTAGCCCACTACCTATCGCTATCTATGCAGAAACAAAAAATGCCTCAAGCATTTAAGAGAAAACAAAAACCTCACACCACTCCGAAGCACACAGTAGTAGACCACTTTAGCCAGCCTACATCCAGACCCCAAGCTGGCTCGGATGAAGAAGTTTCAGATGCGAGTAGTCTCAATGAAACACATGAGGGGGCGACATTGATCCAATCAGTGGGACATTCGCTGCATGCAGATGCTGACACCAACAACAACCTTATGGACTCTTCGCACCACGACTCTTTGTCCAAAAAATTTGAGAAGGGGCATGCAGATCTGAAACAAGATATAGCAACCATTGGAGAGTGGACTGATGCCTTGGAGCGTAAGCAAGAAGACTTGATGATTGATCACTCTAATTTGCTCAGCTACTCTCAGGGCCTAGCGGAGCAACTCACTGACCTAGAGGTTAAGCTGGCCGACTTGGAGGATAGAACCCGCCGCAATAATATCCGGGTGAAAGGTATCCCTGAGACTGTCTCCTCCCAAGATCTGGAGAAATACCTGAAAGAGATGTTTACGGCCGTTCTAGGCCCAGATGTGTATAAGGAAATGCTGATTGATAGAGCACATAGAGCTTTAAGACCTCGGACAGTGGAGGGAGATAAGCCTAAAGATGTTGTAGCCTGCTTACACTACTACACTTTCAGAGAAAAGCTATTGAGGGCTCTGGCAGGTGATAAGACTCTCCCAGAACCGTATGCAGATGTGCAAGTCTACCAAGACCTTTCACCACACACCCTTCAGTTACACCGCCACTACCAAACCTCACCAAATTACTGAGAGACAAAGCCATAAAATATAGATGGGGATTTCCTTTTAAGCTGTACATAACTAAAGAAGGACAGGAGTACGTCCCCTCGTCACCACAACAAGCCAGAGAACTTTTGCAAAGATGGGGACTGGTACAACAAGATCCACCTGAGATCCGCCACAGAAAGGACACTGAAGAAGGCCTAAGGACTTTGGCCCCGGAGTGGCGACCCCTCCCTCAGAGAGTAGGCACCAACCAGAGGAAAACCGCTTACAACCAAGACAAAACTCTGCTGTGCGCAACTTGAGCGTTTAAATGGCAGAGCAGTGGACTACTACTATTTGTTACTTCCAAGCCTGGACTATTTACTGAGAGACACTCTAGCTGGCCCAGTGGAACTAGAACCACTAGTTCATGAAGATGGGTGAGATAGTCCACTGTTATTGATTGTGTTTTCTGTTATTGTTATCTGACGTAGATTACCACATTTTCTCTTTTGTTTTTTCTCTTGTCTCCAATTTTCCTTCTTCTTGTATTCCAAGTCTATTTGCAACTCCTGTAATGTTTGAAGAATTCCATAGTGTCTATATGATATCTAACAACCTCCCCCTCTGACCTGTTACTGATCTATGGGATGCCCTAAGATCTGATACCCCGTCACATTGTATTCTTCAACATATGTCCAGGACTCTTGGAATTAGGGTGTAACTGTAACTGTCTCTCCTTGGTGCAGTAGGCCTCTGGGGCTTGGGTGATTGAATGTAGAATCCCACCCCCGCGCGCCAGTTGTCTGTAAAACCTTCTATACTTTAACATTGTGCAACAAACACTTGCCCCTATACCCCTAAAACATCCCTAATGCTTGCCCACTTTTAGTGTGAGAGGTAGGGATTTGGTCACCTGGAAATAATGCAATGTTGTAATGCTGTAATATTGTCATTGTATGTTTATTGATAGACAGTGCCCTGATTCTCTGACTATTGACCTCTTGTTGTTTATCACTGTACTTGCAACTTTCATTTGTACTCTTGGACATGGGGGGAGTTTGGGGGAAGATGGGAAACGTTACTTCTTCTAATATAGGATTTGATTAAGTCACTCCACCTGCTCCCTCCTGTGTCCACGACATCTAATAGCAATGCTCATGATTACCATCTCATGTTCACACTCCCATTTGGAATTCATGTAGACACTGTTTTACGCCAACATTTTTAAAACCCTGTGACATAGCATCGACCACTCACTAGCAAACCACATAGTCACAGGCGACATAGCTACATTATTGCGCACTAGATACAGATCAGGAAACCATAACATAAAGAGATACCCTAAAGCACGAGTCAGAAGGGCTGACTGGGGTTAGGCTTCTCATGCCTACCTCTCCCCCCCCCCCACTTAAAAAGTTGTGTTCTCTCGAACATCGAGAGAGAGACCACTCATTGAGATAGTGTTATATACACATTGTTATACACTAGACAGTATCAAAGAGATATATACCAGTAAGATATAATGGGCAGTTGCGCTCACCACGCAACACACCTCTTTATTTCCCTCCTCGACACACTTGTGTTTCCCCTCCCTCCTTCCCCTTCTGCCCTGCCTCCGGCACCCCCCCCCCCCCGGTCCATACTGCTCCCATCCCCTTTACGATCTAGGACTCCCAAACTGAACGAGGCACCCTATTGGGAATTTCGAGTATTAGTGACCCATGGCCCCTATAACAGTGGCCACCCTGAATGCCCAGGGACTTAACTCACCCACTAAACGGAGTCTCCTATCCAACTATCTATCTTCCCATAAATTACACATAGTTTTTTTACAAGAGACACATTGGGACAGAAACTCACAACAATTCCGAAATTTGACCTACTATCCAATCAGTGAGCTTGCTTCCTTTTCAGAAAAGAAGAGAGGAGTAGCTATCCTAATACATAGAGATGTCTGCTGCGCGATTGACTATGTGGAGCGGGACCCTGAGGGTAGATACCTTATTATAGTTTGCACCCTAAACGGGATTCGTTATACATTAGCCTCCATTTACACTCCAAACACGAAACAAATACAGTTTCTACGGAAATTCTTGAGACGGTTGGGCAAGCTTAGGAGAGGCCACCTACTGATAGGAGGAGACTTTAACTTAGTCTGGGACCCCAAGCTAGACAAAAAAACAATGGGCACACATCCTATCGACCGGAATGTGACTACTCAATCTAATGCATTTCGCAAACTTATGTTCCAGCATGGACTATATGACATATGGCGATGCCTTGACCCATCTGAAAGGGATTATACCCACCACTCTAAGTCGCATAACTCCTATTCACGGATAGACTATCTATTATGTGACTCCTGGATGCTTGACAAATTCCATACTCCACGTATTAAGGCCTGCCCCTGGTCCAATCATGACCTAGTTAGTGCTAACTGCTCGCTCCTACAGCCTCCCGACAGCAGACCATCATGGAAACTCCCTGACCAGTTTCTCTCTGAAGGAGAGATCCCCCAGTTACTGGAGGCAATCCTAGACTTCTTACAACTTAATGACACAGGAGATACTAGCCTCGAAATATTGTTGGCCGCTCTTAAAGCATATTTAAGAGGTCATTTCCTGAAAAAAGGTGCATAGTCAAAAGCTAAGAATAAATTCCGCTTGCAAAACTCTATGCAGAGCTTCGACAGCTCGAGCTTGCAAATAAAGGAGCCCCCACTCCTACCCTTGCCACACAGGTGGGATCCTTCAGAGATTAGATTAATAAGAGAGAACAGCTCTGAGTTCAGGCTAACCTATTTAGACTTAAACAGCTATACTACTGTAAGGGGAATAAGGCGGATAGGTTGCTCGCTCGCAAGCTTAGAAACCGCTCCGTGCAGAATAGAATTTCCGCTATTAAGATGGCAGAAGGGACAGTATACTCCCCTAGAGATATAGGAAAGGCTTTTGCTGACTACTATACCTCATTGTATAACCTTGACAGCAATGTCCTTGGAACGGGCTCACACAGAGAGGCGATTCAACAGTTTTTAGTGAAACTGAACCTCCCGACCCTGGACAAAGACTCTGTGGATGACCTTGATAGTCCCTTCACCCTCTATGAGATCAAAGCAGCTATCCTAACCCTGAAACCCCATAAGGCACCAGACCCAGATGGCTTTACAGTCTTGTTCTTTCGCACCCTTGTTCAGGTGCTTTCACCTCTGCTCCTCCGGCTTTATGGCGAGGTGGCGGGGGGTGGTGCCTTCCTTTCGGAATTCCTAGAGGCCAATATTTTGAGTATCCCCAAAGAGGGAAAAGACCCAATGCTGTGTGGAAGCTACTGGCCTATCTCTCTCATCAATGTTGATGTGAAGATTTATGCTAAGGTCCTGGCGATTAGATTGGGACGGCACCTACCCTCGCTGGTTCACTTAGATCAAGTGGGGTTTGTGCAGGGACGACAAGGCACTGATAATACCTGTAGGTTGTTGAACATCTTTATGGAGGCGGCTGACATGGGACTACTCCTTCTCAGCATGTCCCTTGAGGCAGAAAAAGCATTTGACAGGGTGGGATGGGACTATATGTTCGAGGTCCTGGGAGTATTTGGGATCCCCCAATCTTTCTGTAAAGTGATTACAACACTCTACACCTCCCTGACAGTTGTGGTTAAGGGGCTTGGCTTCTGCTCCACTAGAATCCATATTTGCAATGGAACCAGACAGGGGTGCCCCCTGTCCCCGCTCCTCTTTGCGCTTGTCATGGAGCCTCTTGCAGAAGCAATCGGAAAAAATACCTCAATTCAAGGCCTCCAACTACACTCACTTCAGAAACTTGCGCTCTTTGCTGATGATCTCACCCTATTTATTACGAATCCAGTTTCGTCACTCCCACCCTTGATGGCTGTAATAGACTCCTTTAGTGAGATCTCGAATTATAAAATCAATGTGACTAAGACCGAGGCCTACATGCTACAGCTTGACAAGACAGAACAGAGAGTCCTCAGGTGGCAATATACTTTTAAATGGTCACTGAGAGGGATACGGCATCTGGGTGTGTTCCTGTCACATGACAGAGACATAGTTCTCCAGGACAATTATACTGCTCTCTTGAAAGTGATCGATAGCCAGCTGAAGTCAAAAAAGTATGATGAGATTTCATGGATGGGCAGGATTGCAGCCCTAAAGATGATGATCCTCTCTAAACTGACATTTATCATGAGATGCATCCCTATCCCAGTCCCAGCGAGGACATTGAGAAATTTCCAAGCCCTATTCCTTTAATATATCTGGAATAACAAGAAGCCTAGGGTTGCGGCGGCTACCCTGCAGGCTCCAGTTGAGCAGGGAGGTTTAAGCTTACCGAGTGTCCAATTGTACCATCAGGCAGTGATGATCTCCCACGCATAAGCCTGGGGACGAGACCTCCTGCCCACGAGGCGGAGAGAATTGGAGCAGGTGTCTCTGCTGGCATACATAGATCTCTCGGATCTACTATGGTTTCCACCACACTTGGCTTCACGGATCACCAATTATTTGGTCAAGGGGTGTCAATTGACATGGTTTAAGCTGCGACACAACCTGTTGATTGCCCCTCACCCTTCGCCTAGCCACCCCATTATTGCTCTTCTCCAGGGACTCTCCAATATGAGGCTCGGTAGCTGGAGACAGCTGGAAATCACCTCTTTGGGAGACTTCTATCTTGATGACCACCTTCTTTCAACTTAAGAAATGGTGACAAGGTTCAATCTCCCTCGTCATCTGGAGTTTGAATTTCTGAGACTGCGGTCCCTCATGAAAGCATGGGGATTCCTGGCTGATAAGATCAGGAGTCCCAATATTTGGGAGATTAGATGGAAAGCGGGCCTCCAGCTGTATAAGCCACTTACCACTCACTATAGATGTTTACTGGGAGCCCCTACTCTTGTAAAGACAAGAAATATAACTTCCTGGGAGACTGAACTATGACAGACTCAAACAACACTAGAATGGACTAAGACCATTACAACGACTAAATCTGCCCTACACTGTGTGACAATGTACGAGCTCTACTTCAAAATCATCACTAGGTGGAATCTTGTACCGGCTAAAATACAAGCTCTATATCCTGAACACTCGCCTATGTGCTGGAGAGATTGTGGGGAGATGGGTACTCCGCTCCACGTATGGTGGTCGTGCATCAGACTCCAACCACTTTGGTCCAAGCTGCAAGCTGTTTGCATGGCACTAGAATTACTAGGTGGAATCTTGTACCGGCTAAACTACAAGCCCTATATCCTGAACACTCGCCTATGTGCTGGAGAGATTGTGGGGAGGTGGGTACTCCGCTCCACGTATGGTGGTCGTGCATCAGACTCCAACCACTTTGGTCCAAGCTGCAAGCTGTTTGCATAGCACTAGAATTACTAGGTGGAATCTTGTACCGGCTAAACTACAAGCCCTATATCCTGAACACTCGCCTATGTGCTGGAGAGATTGTGGGGAGGTGGGTACTCCGCTCCATGTATGGTTGTCATGCATCAGACTCCAACCATTTTGGTCCAAGCTGCAAGCTGTTTGCATGGCACTAGAATTACCGGAACTCACTAATCCAGGCCTGGCCCTACTTCATATAGGAATCAAAAATGTACCCGCCCATAAGAGATACCTCTGTATTTACCTGCTGACCTCGCTTAAAATGTTGATAGCCAGAAACTGGAAAAAGGCGCAGCCTCCGAGGTGGCAGGGAGTAGTAGACTACTTATATTATGTTAAATCCATGGAGGACTTCGTCTTTAGAATGAGAAACCAGTCAGCTCTATTCAGCCTCATTTGGGAGCCCTGGGAGACTTACCTGACACAATGTAAACAGTAAAGCCCACCCCTTCTTGCACAACCAGACTGCCTTCGACAAAGGTCCCTTTCCAGCCCCAGAGGGTGCACCTCACTGTGAATATCCCAAGGTGCCCTCACTTAAGGGATGTGGCCCCCACTCTCCATACCCCTCCCTCCTTCCTCTCCCCCCCTAGCAAGCAACTGCTTATCCCAACTTATCTCCGCAATACCCGTCCGTATATATCTTCTTCCCTTATGTATATCTATGCGATCTTGAACTGCATGTGTATCTAGGTATGGCAACACTCGCCACATACCTTTTTATACTAAATTTATTTTCTTAAAAGTGCTGGTATGTTGCAATATAACCATCTTTAGCTCTATTAGATAGAAAATGAATGTAATACATGACCTTTATAAAATAGCAATGGAAATACACCAAATGTCATACTATTACTTGTAAACCTGTATGCTATATCTTTACCAGATGTATATGGAAAATTGTTTAGTTATATTGTTATTGCAATTTTACCTTCAATAAAAATATAATTAAAAAAAAAACAGCAACTGTGTGTGTATGTATGTATGAAAATGCGCTGTATGTGTATGTATGTATATGTACTGTGCCTTTTGTGTGTGTGTATGTAAGTATTTATATTCAAAACATAAAACATAACTTTAAATATATATATATATATCTAATGTGGTGCACAAAGCACTCGATGATGTCAAACATTTCAATAGGAATTCTCTCCTTGAGACCAGAAGAGTAACAAAGGAAGCTAGACAAAAGCCCACCTTTGTGACTACTTATAGTCCCCAATACTACTCAATCTGTAAAATACTGCGCAAGAATCTGCCAATTTTGTTGGGAGATGACCTTCTTAAAGATGATATCAAGGAAGGTTGCTTTTGTGTAGCAAGACGAAATACAACCATCGGCAATCAAATTTCGCCATCAATGCTCAAGAAATCAAAACCACAAAGTACTTGGCTTTCACAGAAGGGACACTATAAATGTGGTAATAGTACCTGCAAGGCCTGCGGTTATGTCATCACGGGGAAATTTTTCCAATCCCTGGCCACGCAAAAAGTGTACTCGCTATCACAATGTACAAACTGTAGATCGACCTTTGTGATCTACATGATTACATGCAGCCTTTGTAAGAAACAATATATAGGGTGCACCTCCCGGAAGCCAGGGAGAGGATCCGTGCCCACCTTAATGACATCGAAAGGGGGATAACACCCACTGGAGCCTCCAAACACTTTGTGGATGAGCACAATAAGGACATAAGCACATTCACCTGGACTGTGATTGACCAGATACAAAGGAAGCCGAGAGGTGGAGATAGATTGAAGGACCTCCTTGCCAAAGAAGTGTTCTGGATCTTCACCCTAGGCAGTCGGCAACCATCCGGTCTAAATATTGAGACGGATCTAATCAACCATTGGTAATGGATTGTCCCTTACCTGCTTTTGTATATATTACATTGTGTCTTCAAACAGTGTAATATTTAAATAAGCAACTGAGAAAAAATTCTCAATCTGTATTTAAGTACTAAAATACACAAAAGTAATTACCTTCTTTTGTATGTTCCCAGCTTAGTTAGCTAGCCTTATTTCTTTTTATTCGATGTAGGAATTAAAGTTGATTAATAGGAGGGCTTCAATCTATCATGACACGATAACATTTGGATTCGCAAAAAATATAAAGTTAATACAGATATAAGCTTGAATCCAATAATATAGTGGTTGTTGTGATTGGCTACATGCCCTCCTGTTTACCAACCAAAAATCACTCTTAGGTTACTATAATACCACTCTTAGATTATTTAAACATATAAACATCTAAATATGTATCTAGTACTAAGCACACAAACCCCGTGTTCACCTAATTAGAATTAGTGTAAGATGAATTTAACACAGTCGCTACTTTCTATAACAAGCAGCAATATGTATGACCATAATCAAAACTTGGTATACATTTAGCATATAATGCGATTAGATTAGTAGTAACTGGTTGGTAACTAAATGATTTAATTAGTTCAAATATTCTTTTCCTCTTCTTTCACTTGTTAATCCACGAAATTATTAGTTTATGTTGAACAGGGCACTAGTATGGCTATTTACATATTAATAAAATGAAATAATTTTTCAGAAAATCACATTTTCACAGCAGTAAGGTTATATACATACATATAACAAAATAAAATAAATGATTTCTTAGAGAATTACACTATCACAGCATTAGGCACTCAACCGTACATAGGTAATTTTCCATAATAGGTATACACCCACTAGTAACATAGGTAGGTCAGGCTATCCAATAGCAAGTTAGCATAGTCTATATCAGTCTGAATAGGGCACTAGGGCAGTATTCTGTCTATGATTAAGGCTCTCAAGGAGCTGAAACGCGTCAGACGCCCACCCCAGCCCCTTTTCTGCTGTCCATCATAGCCATTTGCCTTGTATATACATCTTAGAAGCTTTTATTCTGTTGCTAATAAATATTCACTTTTGCTTTGAGCTCCCTGTCCGGACCTTCCTTTTGTTCCACTACAGTTTCATAGCGATGGAGATCGCTACTACGGACACAGCTTGGCAGTGAATTTACCTGTTTTCCTCAGGCATTGACTTTCTTGGGACGAGAGCACTGTTCGGAACACATACGCATGCTGAGACTTAGGAGTGACGTCATCAGCAGCAGACGGAGGACACACGCTGCAAACACACGCTGAGGATACACGCTGTAAGGCACACGCTGAGGGCTCACAGAGCCGAGAGCGATACAGCGCTCCAGCCGACAGATTCGGGAGAAGGAAGTGGAGTACACACTGGGTTAGCAGGTACCGCACAACACGGACACTCATATATAACCTTCTATGCTTTACAAAGCTGACTTTTGACAAAAGGTTTTGATACTTAATCCGCATATGTTTGCTTGGTACAATACCCACACCAGTACTTTCGCCACTATACCTTTCCACAATCTCACCGACCAATGTCCACCTTACATTCCAATAAGAACATGTATACCCAAGTTGATATCAAGTAAATTCTACCCGTATGAGACTGAATCTTTAATTCTTTATTTTCATTACAAGTAATCACTTACAGCAGTCACCGGGTAGACTCCACTAGCATCATTCATTGCTTCAAAAGAGTATAGGAAAACTTCTACACACTGTCACATGGACGTTTATTGTATGTTTACATATGTGTGAAAGTGAAAAATAAGCACAGATAACCAGTATAAAAGCTTCCATAATAGATTATATTAATAATAAGGCAATATGGCTCAACAATTCTACTCAATGCAGACGATTGCTAACTTTGAGGGCAACAGACCTTCCTTAGAAGAGACTTTTGAGAATAAACTGGATTTCATTGATATCAGTGATGCCTTCATGTCTATGGAGAGGGCCCTGCTCAGTGAATACAAATTATGGTGGGACAAACGCTCATTAGAGAAATATATTTCCCTAACAATGATTCCTAGGGGCCTACGTTTGAGGAAATATCCTACCTTTTTGATCCCAGATGATAAGTTCATTCAAGAATGGAATACGATTCTATCAGAATGCTCTCTCCGTTTGATGGCACTCATTGTACAACATAAAGACAAAAAACTAGCTGAAGCAAGAGAACACATAGAAGAAGTACAGAGGGACCTCAATACATTCATGGACCATCCTGATTACCCTAAACTAGACGGAATCTTACAATCCACGGTTGATAAAGCGAAGAAGGAAATGGATAACATCAAATTTAAGAAATACTCCAGAGATCTAGAGGACTATAAAAGTCACAAAGTATACAACTGGAAGTCAAGGAAATTCCCAAGGAGAAAATCGGGAAATAAAAAGATGCTCCAGGGAAAGGGAGAAAATAAGCCCCAGAAACGTGTTTCATTCTCTGACACTGACCCTGAGTCAAATGAGGATGATGATCTGCAGGACTTTGTCAATTTCATGACCAGCGAACAGTCTTCAGAAGATGATGGCGGAGCATCAGGCCAGATGACAGTGGTCACAACCAACACAGCCCCTCCTGTTCCTCAGTTGACCCATGCTAATATTCCACTCCCTGATACTACACCTTCCACACAAATATATGAGCCAATAGGTGCTCTGGTTAATACCAGTCAGTCAGATCCCCCTAAGCCACCTAGGGGTAACAAATATAAAAAGGCACAGGTTACCCCTAAAACAGATTCTAAAGTAAGCCAGCAGGTTTTTCAAGTGGCATTAGGCCAAGAAGAAGGAGGAGGAAGAGGAATTCTCAGACAGGGCCAAAAGAGGGAACAATACACACTAAGGAGAGGCAGGCAGGGCAACAGATACAGAGATCAAATGTGATCAATTTATCTAGTGTCCCATTAACTAAACCAGAGGAAGAAGTACTCAGTTTAGGCCTTAACTTTGTACCATCTACTAAATTTAATGTCTTCAACAACCTGTTAGATTTGAACAGGTTCATTTGCAGTCTCACACTTAACAAGTTCTATAGACTTAACCCCACTGAGGATATAGGCATCATAGCTCCAGACACTACCCCACAACACGATTACTTTAACATAACAGAGGCTAGTGACTTCTTAAATCTCTATACATTGGAGAGGGAAGGCTTGAGTGAGGAAGTGACCATTGACTGTCATAAAGGCTTTAAGCCCAAGTCAGTTTTTTATCCTACTCAATGTAGGGGCACTGCCCTGGAGTCGTTTCAACGACGTATGGAGGAAGATCTGGTAAGACTAGATCGGGAGCAAAAAGTAACAAAAAGCAACCTGACAAGGGGTCAGAGATTGGCTTTGAACAAACTTCGGAAGAGAGAAGACATTATAGTGAAGCAGTCCGATAAAGGGGGCTCTGTTGTTGTGTTGGACCGTAATTATTACATCTCCGAGGCACACAGACAACTTCAGGACCAAGAGGTCTATGAAAAGTTACCAGGGGACCCCACACGGCTCTTTGGAGCACTATTACTAGACCTATTAGATGATGGTAGGTACCAAGGCCTACTAGACGATGACACCTTTGATTTCCTGAACACTAAACATCCTGTGGTGCCGATATTCCATCACCTCCCCAAGGTACATAAGTCCTTGGAGGAGGTTAAGGGATGGCCCATAGTTTCAGGAATAGGGTCACTTCTTGAGAATCTGGGCAATTGGCTCGAATCACTATTACAACCACTGGTTTACAAATTACCGTCTTTTCTAAGAGACACTAAACATCTACTAAACATATTGAGCACCTGCGAATGGGAAGACCATATGTCATGGCTGGCCATTGATGTGGTAGGGCTGTATTCGGCCATTCCACATGAACAAGGCCTATTAGCCACGCGTTATATGCTTGACCGATTTAGTGATTACTCTGCTAACTTGAAGAATTACATCCTTCAAGTATTGAAATTCTCATTGACACACAATTATTTCGAATTCCTGGGCGATCATTACCTACAGAAGAGAGGCACGGCCATGGGGGCCAAATTTGCCCCAGCCTACGCCAACATCTTCATGGGCTATTGGGAGCACCAATACATCTACAGTGACCAAAATCCATTCTTCAAATCCATTATTGGATATAAAAGGTACATTGACGATCTCCTATTTGTGTGGTCTGGCACACAGTCAGACAGTGAATTGTTTGTTGATTATCTCAACAACAATGAAATGGGATTACATTTTACCTACACTTTTGAGAAGAACGAGCTTCCATTCCTGGATTTAGTCCTAACTGGACTTCCAGGGGAAAACAGAGTAATCACTTCACTGTATGTCAAACCTATTTAATCTAACACCTACTTACATGCCAGAAGTAATCATCCTCCGCATACCAGTTATGGAATAGCCAAAGGACAATTTTTGCGAATTCGGCGCAATTGTTCAGAGGATGACAGCTTTCTGGCAGAAAGGGAAAAACTAACCAAGAGGTTGTTGGAGCGTGGTTATGACATCAATGTGGTGCACAAAGCACTCGATGATGTCAAACATTTCAATAGGAATTCTCTCCTTGAGACCAGAAGAGTAACAAAGGAAGCTAGACAAAAGCCCACCTTTGTGACTACTTATAGTCCCCAATACTACTCAATCTGTAAAATACTGCGCAAGAATCTGCCAATTTTGTTGGGAGATGACCTTCTTAAAGATGATATCAAGGAAGGTTGCTTTTGTGTAGCAAGACGAAATACAACCATCGGCAATCAAATTTCGCCATCAATGCTCAAGAAATCAAAACCACAAAGTACTTGGCTTTCACAGAAGGGACACTATAAATGTGGTAATAGTACCTGCAAGGCCTGCGGTTATGTCATCACGGGGAAATTTTTCCAATCCCTGGCCACGCAAAAAGTGTACTCGCTATCACAATGTACAAACTGTAGATCGACCTTTGTGATCTACATGATTACATGCAGCCTTTGTAAGAAACAATATATAGGGTGCACCTCCCGGGAAGCCAGGGAGAGGATCCGTGCCCACCTTAATGACATCGAAAGGGGGATAACACCCACTGGAGCCTCCAAACACTTTGTGGATGAGCACAATAAGGACATAAGCACATTCACCTGGACTGTGATTGACCAGATAAAAAGGAAGCCGAGAGGTGGAGATAGATTGAAGGACCTCCTTGCCAAAGAAGTGTTCTGGATCTTCACCCTAGGCAGTCGGCAACCATCCGGTCTAAATATTGAGACGGATCTAATCAACCATTGGTAATGGATTGTCCCTTACCTGCTTTTGTATATATTACATTGTGTCTTCAAACAGTGTAATATTTAAATAAGCAACTGAGAAAAAATTCTCAATCTGTATTTAAGTACTAAAATACACAAAAGTAATTACCTTCTTGTGTATGTTCCCAGCTTAGTTAGCTAGCCTTATTTCTTTTTATTCGATGTAGGAATTAAAGTTGATTAATAGGAGGGCTTCAATCTATCATGACACGATAACATTTGGATTCGCAAAAAATATAAAGTTAATACAGATATAAGCTTGAAACCAATAATATAGTGGTTGTTGTGATTGGCTACATGCCCTCCTGTTTACCAACCAAAAATCACTCTTAGGTTACTATAATACCACTCTTAGATTATTTAAACATATAAACATCTAAATATGTATCTAGTACTAAGCACACAAACCCCGTGTTCACCTAATTAGAATTAGTGTAAGATGAATTTAACACAGTCGCTACTTTCTATAACAAGCAGCAATATGTATGACCATAATCAAAACTTGGTATACATTTAGCATATAATCCGATTAGATTAGTAGTAACTGGTTGGTAACTAAATGATTTAATTAGTTCAAATATTCTTTTCCTCTTCTTTCACTTGTTAATCCACGAAATTATTAGTTTTTGTTGAACAGGGCACTAGTATGGCTATTTACATATTAATAAAATGAAATAATTTTTCAGAAAATCACATTTTCACAGAAGTAAGGTTATATACATACATATAACAAAATAAAATAAATGATTTCTTAGAGAATTACACTATCACAGCATTAGGCACTCAACCGTACATAGGTAATTTTCCATAATAGGTATACACCCACTAGTAACATAGGTAGGTCAGGCTATCCAATAGCAAGTTAGCATAGTCTATATCAGTCTGAATAGGGCACTAGGGCAGTATTCTGTCTATGATTAAGGCTCCCAAGGAGCTGAAACGCGTCAGACGCCCACCCCAGCCCCTTTTCTGCTGTCCATCATAGCCATTTGCCTTGTATATACATCTTAGAAGCTTTTATTCTGTTGCTAATAAATATTCACTTTTGCTTTGAGCTCCCTGTCCGGACCTTCCTTTTGTTCCACTATATTATATATACTGTATGTGTATATATATATATATATATATATATATATATATCCTATATAATAAAAGGCCAAGTGTGTTTGTCCAAAGCTGTAATTTATTAGTTGATCGATCACCATTGGGCACACACCATTGGGATACGGTTGGGCATACGCAATATGTAATATAGCTTCACATAGCAGATATTACATTGTTGACAATAAGTTAATTATGTATCTTCACATTTTTACATTTTTGCACACGGCTATCCATGATTGGTAGCTCTGAATGGGGAGGGGTTACAGGCCTATATATGCTTGTGTTTTCTATGTATTGTTTGTGAAAAAAAGGGATGCTGCTGGTCCCGAAACGTCACGATTCATTAAAAGATTTGTTTCACAGATGACAAAAGACCAGTGAGTGCTTATTTTAATGACTTTTTATTCAAAATTTTCAATAGCACCCTGGCTTTATATATATATATATATATATATATATATATATATATATATATATATATATATATATATATATAGACGATAGAAGGTGAGTGCACAGAAAAAGAAACTGCAGGTAATCAAGGTTGAAACCAAAAAGGGCCGTGTTGGTGCCTCTCCCGACACAGATTAGAACAAACATGAAAGTTTGCCGTCCAAATAAGACAATACAAAAATGTCCCTTATAAACAATCTTCAAACAAGGTGAGGTGTTGTAAGAATAGTATAGTAGGCACATTAAAAGCTTTTAAACGGAGCGATATTAAAAATTCATACCTTTATTTTCTTGTGTAACAAACACATGAAGCTTTCACAAACATACGGCTAGATTACAAATTGTGCGTTAAGGTAAAAAAGCAGCGTTAACAGGTCCTATCACTGCTTTTTTACGCCCTCTGATATTACGAGTCTTGCAGGTATAGGTGTACCGCACACTTTTTTGGCCTTAACGCAAAGCAACTTACATAAATTTCGTAAAGGCTTTTTACTATGGGACTTCCATAGCGCCGGTATTACGAGTCTGCCTGGGAGGCCAAAAAGTGAGCGGTACACTCTCTACCAAGATTCCTAACGCATTCTAAAGTCAGTAGTTATGAGTTTTACACTACAAAGCTGTAGCATAAAACTCATAACTAAAGTGCTAAAAAGTACACTAACACCCATAAACTACCTATTAACCCCTAAACCGAAGCCCTCCCGCATCGCAAACACTATAATAAAATTTTTAACCCCTAATCTGCCGCTCCGGACATCGCTGCCACTAGAATAAACATATTAACCCCTAAACCGCCGCACTCCCGCCTCGCAAACACTACAGGGAGTGCAGAATTATTAGGCAAATGAGTATTTTGACCACATCATCCTCTTTATGCATGTTGTCTTACTCCAAGCTGTATAGGCTCGAAAGCCTACTACCAATTAAGCATATTAGGTGATGTGCATCTCTGTAATGAGAAGGGGTGTGGTCTAATGACATCAACACCCTATATCAGGTGTGCATAATTATTAGGCAACTTCCTTTCCTTTGGCAAAATGGGTCAAAAGAAGGACTTGACAGGCTCAGAAAAGTAAAAAATAGTGAGATATCTTGCAGAGGGATGCCGCACTCTTAAAATTGCAAAGCTTCTGAAGCGTGATCATCGAACAATCAAGCGTTTCATTCAAAATAGTCAACAGGGTCGCAAGAAGCGTGTGGAAAAACCAAGGCGCAAAATAACTGCCCATGAACTGAGAAAAGTCAAGCGTGCAGCTGCCAAGATGCCACTTGCCACCAGTTTGGCCATATTTCAGAGCTGCAACATCACTGGAGTGCCCAAAAGCACAAGGTGTGCAATACTCAGAGACATGGCCAAGGTAAGAAAGGCTGAAAGACGACCACCACTGAACAAGACACACAAGCTGAAACGTCAAGACTGGGCCAAGAAATATCTCAAGACTGATTTTTCTAAGGTTTTATGGACTGATGAAATGAGAGTGAGTCTTGATGGGCCAGATGGATGGGCCCGTGGCTGGATTGGTAAAGGGCAGAAAGCTCCAGTCCGACTCAGACGCCAGCAAGGTGGAGGTGGAGTATTGGTTTGGGCTGGTATCATCAAAGATGAGCTTGTGGGGCCTTTTCGGGTTGAGGATGGAGTCAAGCTCAACTCCCAGTCCTACTGCCAGTTTCTGGAAGACACCTTCTTCAAGCAGTGGTACAGGAAGAAGTCTGCATCCTTCAAGAAAAACATGATTTTCATGCAGGACAATGCTCCATCACACGCGTCCAAGTACTCCACAGCGTGGCTGGCAAGAAAGGGTTTAAAAGAAGAAAATCTAATGACATGGCCTCCTTGTTAACCTGATCTGAACCCCATTGAGAACCTGTGGTCCATCATCAAATGTGAGATTTACAAGGAGGGAAAACAGTACACCTCTCTGAACAGTGTCTGGGAGGCTGTGGTTGCTGCTGCACGCAGTGTTGATGGTGAACAGATCAAAAAACTGACAGAATCCATGGATGGCAGGCTTTTGAGTGTCCTTGCAAAGAAAGGTGGCTATATTGGTCACTGATTTGTTTTTGTTTTGTTTTTGAATGTCAGAAATGTATATTTTTGAATGTTGAGATGTTATATTGGTTTCACTGGTAAAAATAAATAATTGAAATGGGTATATATTTGTTTTTTGTTAAGTTGCCTAATAATTATGCACAGTAATAGTCACCTGCACACACAGATATCCCCCTAAAATAGCTATAACTAAAAACAAACTAAAAACTACTTCCAAAACTATTCAGCTTTGATATTAATGAGTTTTTTGGGTTCATTGAGAACATGGTTGTTGTTCAAAAATAAAATTAATCCTCAAAAATACAACTTGCCTAATAATCCTGCACTCCCTGTAGTGAAATATTATTAACCCCTAATCTGCCGTCCCTAACATTGCCGCCACTTACCTACATATCTTAACCAGTAATCTGCCGCCCCCAACGTCTCCGCCAAAATAATATATTTATTAACCCCTAAATCTAAGTCGAACCCTAACCCTAACACCCCCTAACTTAAATATAATTAAAATTAAAATAATGAAAAATTCCTATCATTAACTAAATAATTCCTATTTAAAACTAAATACTTACCTGTAAAATAAACCCTAAGCTAGCTACAATATAACAGTTACATTGTATCTAGTTTAGGGTTTATTTTGATTTTACAGGCAAGTTTGTATTTATTTTAACTAGGTAGAATAGTTACTAAATAGTTATTAACTATTTAATAACTACCTAGCTAAAATAAATAAAAATATACCTGTAAAATAAAACCTAACCTATGTTACAATAACACCTAACACTACACTACAATTAAATAAATTCCCTACCTTAAATACAATTAAATAAATTAAAGGGACAGTCTACACCAGAATTTTTATTGTTTTAAAAGATAGATAATCCCTTTATTACCCATTCCCCAGTTTTGCATAACCAAATGCCAGGCAAATTCTTTTTTAAGAGATGTATAAGTGGCTCCAGGGCTATATTAAATAACAGCGGGGATAGAGGGCACCCCTGGCATGTACCTCTATATAATTGAATAGGAGTAGATGTCATTCCATTAATACATATATATGCGTCTGTTGGAGTATAAATTGCTTTAATATATTCGAAAAATTGACCTTTGATATTTCTCATTTCCATAGTATAGAATAAATGATCCCATTCTATTCTGTCGAAGGCCTTCTCAGCATCTAATGACAGTAAGAAGGCCTCCGACAGATCAGTTTGATCAACCCTTTTCCAATATTTCTGAATAATATATAAAATAATTCTTATATGTCTTACCGACGTTCTCCCAGTCATAAAGCCTGCCTGTTCCTCTGATATGATGGAGGGTAAGATTGTATTGAGTCTGTTTGCCAAGATTTTCATCAGTATTTTATAGTCAACATTTGTTAGTGAGATTGGTCTATACGATTGAGTCTCTAACTGATTTTTTCCAGGTATAGGAATAACTATCATATTAACTATTTTAAAGGTAGAGGATAATCTCTCTTTCCCCTCATATATTGCTCTGTAACATTAGTGCAATGGATTTACCACTTTAAATATTAGTGCTTTATAAAATTCGGCTGGTAAACCATCCAGACCTGATGCTTTAGATAATGATAGATTATGTATCACTTTCTCTATTTCTTTTTCTGTTATACTTTCATTCAGTATCCTATTATGGTCTTCACTAATTTGTGGTAAATTAATCTGATTCCATAATTCTTGTTGTTTAAGATTGTTATTTCCTTGGGATTTATATAGACTTTGATAATATTTCTTAAAACATTCAATAATATTCCCTGTATCTTGGTATATATGATCTCTATCCTTTATTGCGGCTATGAAATTTTGAGATTTTGGCTCTCTTAACAAATTTGCAAGCAACTTGCCTGATCTATTGCCCCATCTATAGTATCTTGCTGATCTTTTTTCAGTTCTTCCTGTGCTTTCTCCATATTTTTTATGTCTCTTTCTTTTTTTATATAAAAATATGCGTTTCTATTCTGGGTTGTTGGATTTGATCTATATTGTATATACGCACATTCTATCTGATTATTAATCCTTGCCTCCTCCTTTTGAGTTTTATTTTTAATATACTTTAGTTGAGCGATCATTTCTGCTTTCATAACCACTTTAGACGCTTCCCAAAATAATTGTGGTTTTAAGCGATGTTGTTTATTATTTGTGTCAAAGTCATTCCATTTTTCCTCTAGAAATTTTGTCCATTGCTCTGATTTATACAAATATTTGGGATATCTAAAATTATTAACATTTCCATAATTTTTCCTGTCTTCCAAAGATAACAACACCGGAGTATGATCAGATAAACTAAGCTGTAGTATTTTAATATCTTCTACATATATATTTAATCTATAAGAGATAAGACAATATTATATTATATTATATGTATTTGAAGAAGTAATAGAGTCTATGAAATACCTGGGGGTAATAATAACTAATGACCCTAATAAATTATATGAACTTAATTTTTCACCGATAATTAGAAATATCATAAAAGATCTTAAAATATGGCAAAATTTAAACTTAAACCTGACAGGTAGAATCCATGTAATTAAAATGTCCATTCTACCGAAGTTAATATACCCTATTCATATGCTCCCATTAAGAATCCCGGCAAAAGATCTTAAATTGCTTGATACTGCAATAAGGGGCTTTATATGGAAAGGAAACAAATCAAGAATCAGTTTCTCTAAGCTACAAATGCCTGCAAAAAAACTTGGCTGGGGGCTCCCGAATATAAAATACTACAACTGGGCGGCATTAGCTAGATATAGTATTGAATGGACAACAGGGATAGAGAAATATGTTAATATGGAAATAGAACAAGAATTGATTAAACCCCTATCAATAGCATACCTACCCCACGCAGAGACTACCGAAATTCCTAAGGCCTAGATTTGGAGTTTGGCAGTAGCCGTGAAAACCAGCGTTAGAGGCTCCTAACGCTGGTTTTAGGCTACCTCCGGTATTTGGAGTCACTCAAAAAAGGGTCTAACGCTCACTTTTCAGCCGCGACTTTTCCATACCGCAGATCCCGTTACGTCAATTGCGTATCCTATCTTTTCAATGGGATTTTTCTAACTCCGGTATTTAGAGTTGTGTCTGAAGTGAGCGTTAGAAATCTAACGACAAAACTCCAGCCGCAGAAAAAAGTCAGTAGTTAAGAGCTTTCTGGGCTAACGCCGGTTCATAAAGCTCTTAACTACTGTGCTCTAAAGTACACTAACACCCATAAACTACCTATGTACCCCTAAACCGAGGTCCCCCCACATCGCCGCCACTCAATTAAATTTTTGTAACCCCTAATCTGCCGACCGCCACCTACGTTATCCTTATGTACCCCTAATCTGCTGCCCCTAACACCGCCGACCCCTATATTATATTTATTAACCCCTAACCTGCCCCCCACAATGTCGCAGCCAGCTACCTACAATAATTAACCCCTAATCTGCCGACCGCAAAGCGCCGCTACTTAAGTTATCCTTATGTACCCCTAATCTGCTGCCCCTAACACCGCCGACCCCTATATTATATTTATTAACCCCTAATCTGCCCCCCTCAACGTCGCCTCCAACTGCCTACACTTATTAACCCCTAATCTGCCGAGCGGACCGCACCGCTACTATAATAAAGTTATTAACCCCTAATCCGCCTCACTAACCCTATAATAAATAGTATTAACCCCTAATCTGCCCTCCCTAACATCGCCGACACCTAACTTCAATAATTAACCCCTAATCTGCCGACCGGAGCTCACCGCTATTCTAATAAATGTATTAACCCCTAAAGCTAAGTCTAACCCTAACACTAACACCCCCCTAACTTAAATATAATTTAAATCTAACGAAATTAATTAACTCTTATTAAATAAATTATTCCTATTTAAAGCTAAATACTTACCTGTAAAATAAATCCTAATATAGCTACAATATAAATTATAATTATATTATAGCTATTTTAGGATTAATATTTATTTTACAGGTAACTTTGTATTTATTTTAACCAGGTACAATAGCTATTAAATAGTTAAGAACTATTTAATAGCTAAAATAGTTAAAATAATTACAAAATTACCTGTAAAATAAATCCTAACCTAAGTTACAATTAAACCTAACACTATACTATCATTAAATTAATTAAATAAAATACCTACAATTACCTACAATTAAACCTAACACTACACTATCAATACATTAATTAAATACAATACCTACAAATAACTACAATGAAATAAACTAACTAAAGTACAAAAAATAAAAAAGAACTAAGTTACAAAAAATAAAAAAATATTTACAAACATAAGAAAAATCTTACAACAATTTTAAACTAATTACACCTACTCTAAGCCCCCTAATAAAATAACAAAGCCCCCCAAAATAAAAAATGCCCTACCCTATTCTAAATTACTAAAGTTCAAAGCTCTTTTACCTTACCAGCCCTGAACAGGGCCCTTTGCGGGGCATGCCCCAAGAAGTTCAGCTCTTTTGCCTTTAAAAAAAACCATACAATACCCCCCCCCAACATTACAACCCACCACCCACATACCACTAATCTAACCCAAACCCCCCTTAAATAAACCTAACACTGGACCGGCAACCATCATCTTCCAATCAGCATCTTCTATCTTCATCCGATGAGGACCGGCTCCATCCTGAAGACCTCCACAGCGGACCCATCTTCATCCGGCGACGTCCAACTGAAGAATGACGGTTCCTTTAAGGGACGTCATCTAAGATCCATCAGCCAATCAGAATATTCCTACCTTAATTCCGAATGGCTGATAGAATCCTATCAGCCAATCGGAATTCGAGGGATGCCATCTTGGATGACGTCCCTTAAAGGAACCGTCATTCTTCAGTTGGACGTCGCCGGAAGAAGATGGGTCCGCGGTGGAGGTCTTCAGGATGGAGCCGGTCGTCATCGGATGAAGATAGAAGATGCCGCTTGGATCAAGATGGTTGCCGGTCCGGATCGCCTCTTCTTCCCGGATAGGATGAAGACTTTGGAGCCTCTTCTGGACCTCTTCAGCCACCGGATGATGGATCGCCAGCCCCCGCTTGGGTTGGATTAAGATTTTGGAGCCAGGACGGATCGGTGATACCTGGTGAGGTGAAGACAAGGTAGGATGATCTTCAGGGGCTTAGTGTTAGGTTTATTTAAGGGGGGTTTGGGTTAGATTAGGGGTATGTGGATGGTGGGTTTTAATGTTGGGGGGGGTATTGTATGTTTTTTTTTACAGGCAAAAGAGCTGAACTTCTTGGGGCATGCCCCGCAAAGGGCTCTGTTCAGGGCTGGTAAGGTAAAAGAGCTTTTAACTTTAGTAATTTAGAATAGGGTAGGGCATTTTTTATTTTGGGGGTCTTTGTTATTTTATTAGGGGGCTTAGAGTAGGTGTAATTAGTTTAAAATTGTTGTAATATTTTTCTTATGTTTGTAAATATTTTATTATTTTTTGTAACTTAGTTCTTTTTTATTTTTTGTACTTTAGCTAGTTTATTTAATTGTATTTATTTGTAGGAATTGTATTTAATTAATTTATTGATAGTGTAGTGTTAGGTTAATTGTAGGTAATTGTAGGTAGTTTATTTAATTAATTTAATGATAGTATAGTGTTA
Source organism: Bombina bombina (assembly GCF_027579735.1). Classification (NCBI taxonomy): domain Eukaryota; kingdom Metazoa; phylum Chordata; class Amphibia; order Anura; family Bombinatoridae; genus Bombina; species Bombina bombina. Next base: position 138,171,401 of record NC_069506.1, read on the forward strand.
GGTTTAATTGTAATTTAGGTTAGGATTTATTTTACAGGTAATTTTGTAATTATTTTAACTAGGTAACTATTAAATAGTTCTTAACTATTTAATAGCTATTGTACCTGGTTAAAATAATTACAAAGTTGCCTGTCAAATAAATATTAATCCTAAAATAGCTATAATATAATTATAATTTATATTGTAGCTATATTAGGATTTATTTTACAGGTAAGTATTTAGCTTTAAATAGGAATAATTTATTTAATAAGAGATAATTAATTTCGTTAGATGTAAATTATATTTAATTTAGGGGGGTGTTAGTGTTAGGGTTAGACTTAGCTTTAGGGGTTAATACATTTATTAGAGTAGCGGTGAGCTCCAGTCGGCAGATTAGGGGTTAATAATTGAAGTTAGGTGTCGGCGATGTTAGGGAGGGCAGATTAGGGGTTAATACTATTTATTATAGGGCTAGTGAGGCGGATTAGGGGTAATAACTTTATTATAGTAGCGCTCAGGTCCGGTCGGCAGATTAGGGGTTAATCAGTGTAGGCAGGTGGAGGCGACGTTGAGGGGGGCAGATTAGGGGTTAATAAATATAATATAGGGGTCGGCGGTGTTAGGGACAGCAGATTAGGGGTACATAAGGATAACTTAACTAGCGGCGCTTTGCGGTCGGCAGATTAGGGGTTAATAAGTGTAGGCAGGTGGAGGCGACGTTGAGGGGGGCAGATTAGGGGTTAATAAATATAATACAGGGGTCGGCGGTGTTAGGGGCAGCAGATTAGGGGTACATAAGTATAACGTAGGTGGCGGTCGGCAGATTAGGGGTTAAAAAAATTTAATCGAGTGGCGGCGATGTGGGGGGACCTCGGTTTAGGGGTACATAGGTAGTTTATGGGTGTTAGTGTACTTTAGAGTACAGTAGTTAAGAGCTTTATAAACCGGCGTTAGCCCAGAAAGCTCTTAACTACTGACTTTTTTCCTGCGGCTGGAGTTTTGTCGTTAGATGTCTAACGCTCACTTCAGAAACGACTCGAAATACCGGAGTTAGAAGGTTCCCATTGAAAAGATAGGATACGCAATTTACGTAAGGGGATCTGCGGTATGGAAAAGTCGCGGCTGAAAAGTGAGCGTTAGACCCTATTTTGAGTGACTCCAAATACGGGAGGTAGCCTAAAACCAGCGTTAGGAGCCTCTAACGCTGGTTTTCACGGCTAACGCCAAACTCCAAATCTAGGTCTCTGCAATTTAAATTATTTATTGCTATGGTAATAATATAAGAAAGGAAGACAATCACAAAATTATGGATAGAGAGAAAGTATCCATCTATTAGTAATTTAAAGAAAAAACTTTGGCAACAATTAATAATAGAAAAATATGATGCCATTGGAGACATTAAGGTGAGAAAAACAGCATTTATGAATAAATGGGAACAATATATAAAGACTTTGAATCAGGAAACGCAAAATATGGTATATAAAGGTATAACAACAAACAACTAGAATATATAATGAGATATGATTTAACCAATGTTTAAAGGATAGTAAGAAAGGATAGCTAATATATTAGGTCCCTGATTGTATATCCCCTCCTCCCTTTTATGAAAATGTAAAACCTATTGTGAAGGGTCTTAATATATCCTTCGAATCTATATAAACGGAACGTCTAAATTGTCGTAACCTTTATTATATGTAATTTTTTTAATGCATTATTTGTTAATAAATAAAAATAAAAATAAAAATAAAAAATTGATAATAGAAGTAAATTAGAAAGTATTTTTACAATTGAATGCTCTGAGGCCCATTTATCAAGCTCCGCCAGAAACGCAAGTTATGGAGCAGTGGTCTAAAGATTGCTGCTCCATAACCTGTCCACCTGTTCGCCTAGGATTGGGTTGATTGACAACTCCCTGCTAGCGGCCGATTGGCCGCAAGTCTGCAGGGGGCGACGTTGCACCAGCAGCTCACAAGAGCTGCTGGTGTAATGCTGAATACGGAGAGCGTATTGCTCTCCGCATTCAGCGAGGTCTTGAGGACCTGATCCGCACTGTCGGATCAGGTCCGACAGACCTTTCATAAATAGGCCCCTCTATCTGAATTGTGAAAGCAAAATTATGGGTTTCATATCCATTTAAGTTATAAATGGAGAAAATTATAGCTACTGAGCAGGAAACTGATACTGAGTCAATCAGGAGCCTAAGTTGCATGAACCCACCAATCATAGGCTCACAAGTGGTACTGTACCTATGTGTTTAACAACTTTGCAGGGGTTAAACAAATAACTAGGATAAGTAATGCAAAAATGAGATGCTCTAAGAAATTAGACAATGTTATTTTTATACGTAATCTTTATTTTTTGGCTTCTAGTTGCTGCAATTTTTTTTTTATTCAGTGAATCTGATAAACCATATCTTAAAATTTGGAACAGCTTCTTCTAATACCAGTGACACATTAATAAGCACAATAATTTTCTTCCCACTATAAAATATTCTGCACGCAGATAGGTTTAATAAAATGCATCATGGCTCTCCACAAGACACAGTATAATTGGTTGTATTTCAAAGTCATATACAATGCATCTTAATTGTACAAAGGCAGTGCTTTTTATGCATTTTAAGATTTTTTTTTTTCTTGTTAAAAAAAGAGCACTTACATTACCATACAGTAAACACTTAAAAGCACTGGTCTTGTCCCTTGTGTTTATATAAACCTGTATTGTCATAAATCTATAGTATTTTCATTACTCACTGTAGAGTTCTACAAAAAAAATGCTGACATTTTGTAAATGAAAAATATTGTAATAATAGGTGACTTCCTAATGCAAGTACCAGCAACATTATACTGATCAATTATTTAAATCTAATGTCAGTAAAACAACCTAATTTGTGGTTAGTGATAATATTTAAATCAAACAAATTAATTCATATCTAACAATTTCCATTCAAAGAAAGTAAATTAAGAAGCACTGTGGTTTGGCCTTTAGAATAACTGAATCTGCAATGTTCACATAAAACCCTCTTATACGTTCCTCAGGGGTGTTATTTAGGTTTTGTGATGCCCTATGGGCACTGGGAGATCTGCTGCACCCCAAATTTCCCATCTCCAACAATATTTAGCTCTAGTTTGATTCATACATTTCTTGTAATCAGAGTCCAGGGACACATGGAGTTGTCATTTGCTCAACTAAAAAAAGAGTGACTATTGCACTGATTTGTCATTAAATAAATAAATAAAACATTTTTTAATGCAAAAAAAAAAAAAATTAAGTTAGGGGTTGCTAGGGTTAGACTTATATTTAGGGGTTAATACATTTAATATAGTTGCGGCGACGTTGGGGGCGGCAGATTAGGGGTTAATTAGTGTAGGTAGGTTGCGGCAACATTGGGGGCTGGAGATTAGGGGTTAATAAATATAATGTAGGTGTTGGCGATGTTGGGGGCAGCAGATTAGGGGTTAATAAGTATAATGTAGGTGGCGGTGATGTCGGGGGTGGCAGATTAGGGGTTAATAAGTTTAAGATTAGGGGTGTTTAGACACGGGGTTCATGTTAGGGTGTTAGGTGTAAACATAAAATGTGTTTCCCTACAGGAATCAATGGGACTGCGTTACTGAGTTTCACGCTGCTTTTTTGCAGGTGTTAGACTTTTTCTCAGCCGGCTCTCCCCATTGATGTCTATGGGGAAATTGTGTACGAGCACGTATAACCAGCTCTCCACTCACTTAAGCAGAGCTGGTATTGGAGTGCAGTGTGGAGCGCAATTTTGCTCTACGCTCACTTCTTGCCTGTTAACACCGGGTTGATAAAAACCTGTAATACCAGGTAAGTGAGAGGTGAGAATAAACTGCAAGTTAGCAACGCACAGCTCATAACGCACAACTCGTAATCTAGCTGATAATGATTACCAGGAGACACAGGTGCTAGCGGAGGGTGTTGTCATCTGACACGTTTCACGCCTTTCTGGTGCTTTGTCAAAGATGTGTAGTGGGAGGTGTGCTGGCTACTTGTAATCCTGTTGGATTAGGTGCCTCCTCCCCTACAAATATGTCACAGTATTTACATACCTCAGTGTTTATAACAAATACAACATACAATTAAACAATATTAAGAACACTGTAGCTTGACTGACAACTAAGAACAACACACCCATAGAGGATGTGTCAGTGTAAGGACTAATTAGTTTATGGATCACAACTGCAGTTCTTATAAAATATATTTTTTGTATGCCTTTGTTGCAAGTACAGTTACTAAAAACTGTGTAATATAGAAACCAGAGCGAAGGCAATTGATATAAGTTGTTTAGTTAGACTGAAACTGATTTGTTAGAATTTACTAATATTTAACTTTTATAGGAGATACTAATGAAGGATCCCCTTAAAGGGACAGTCTACACCAGATTTTTTATTGTTTAAAAAGATAGATAATCCCTTTATTACCCATTCCCCAGTTTTTCATAACCAACACAGTTATAATAATATACTTTTTACCTCTGTAATTGCCTTGTACTTAAGCCTCTGCAGACTGCCCCCTTATATCAGTGCTTTGACAGACATGCAGTTTAGCCAGTCAGTGCAGACTCCTAAATTACTTCACGGGAGTGAGCACAATGTTATCTATATGACAAACATGAACTTGCACTGTCTAACTGTTAAAAACTTTCAAAATGCTCTGAGCTAAGAAGCGGTTTTCAACGGTTTAGAAATCAGTTTGAGCCTACCTAGCTTTAGCTTTTCAAAAATACCACCAAGGGAACAAAGAAAATTTGATGATAAAATGAAACTAAAAAGTTGCTTAAAATTGCATGTCTTATCTGAATCATGAAAGTTTAATTTTGACTACACTGTCCCTTTAAGCTAGTAGCGGAAATAGATTTTACTCCCTATGATGTAGGAGTTATCTTATGTGCTGCAAAGGTACTACTGTGCAAGTTGTTTGGCTGAATGCCAGAATCTGGGAAACGGAGATCAGCTTAACCGGAGACACTGAGAGCTGTGTTACAGCTAGGAGCAGGAGAACTGCGTGTTAACTTCGGCCTGTGAGAATCAGCTTAGTAGGAATCAGCTGATGAACATAACAGTGACTGCTACCAGAGCGGTTTGGATTACAATCTGTCAGCGTGAGAGAGGATTTCCCTGAAAACTCTTGTTCTCACTGTGTGCACTCGGTTCCCTGTAGTTCACAGCAGGTGTTAGTGGACTTAGCAGAAAGAAGTTAAAGCGATGTCATGTAGCTTCCGTTATTCATTTGCTGCTAGAATTTACAGACAACGGTCTCTGTGAATTTCCTCACTTGTCACAGCATACGATGGGGTTAGAAGTCCCTAAAAGCTTTAGGAAATTCTAGTAACGATAGGTAGTTCAGGTTAATCAATCCATGAAAAACAAGGAGGTTAAGCAAGGATAGAAATTCTTCATTCGGTCTCTGAACAAACAATACTGAAGCACAGAGTTAGGGGCGTGGCAGGCTTAAATAACTTCTGCTGAGGTTAAGTTTGTAATTAAAGGGACAGCATGGTACCTGCAAATGTTGGTTATTCCTGACATACCCCCTACCTCAGGGCAGCTTTTTTTGAGCTTAATATTTTTCGTGGATAACCAGACTTTATCTCCTACTTTATATGTGGGTGGAGGATGTCTTCTCAGATCATAGTAATGTTTCTGGCTCTTTTGCGCTTCAGCAATATTCTCCTTTAAATGTTGGAAAAGGTCCAGAAAAGAGTTGGTGGTGTCATCCACTTGAGGACAGGTGGTGTCGGAATGAGGTTGTAAGTGAAAGAATGGTGATTTGCGGGTAGTAGAGTTTACTGAGTTGTTGTATGCGAATTCCACCATAGATAGGTTCTGAAACCAATGGTTTTGTTGGTTTGAGCAATAGCACCTGAGGTACTGTTCTATCCATTGGTTAACTCTCTCTGTCTGGCCATTGGTCTGTGGATGGAATGAGGTGCTGTAACGGTGTTCAACTTGCATAATTACACATAACTGTCTCCAGAAATGGGAGGTAAATTGGGTACCCCTGTTGGAAATGATGGTCTGTGGCATGCCATGCAGTTTGATGATGTTATTGAGGAACAAGCTGGCAGTTTCTGAGGACGTGGGTAGCTTGTGATAAGGTATGAAGTGATCCATTTTGGAAAAAAGGTCTACCACGACAAAGACCATGTTATGGTTGCTCGAGTTAGGGAGGTCCACTATGAAATCCATTCCTATGGATTGCCAGTGTCTGTCGGGTATTGGAAGAGACATAAGTAACCCATAAGGCCGTTTCCTATCAGTTTTACAGACGGTACATATGGGACATGAATCAATGTATTCCTTGACTGATCGGGATAAGGAAGGCCACAAATTAGACCTTTTAATCAAATTAATGGTCTTTGTAATGCCAGAATGTCCAGCCATTGGTGAGTTATGGTGATCTTTAAGGATAGTTGTTCGTAAAGTTAAAGGTATATAGAGTTTGTCTTCATGCTATAGATATCCATCTGGATGTAGCATGAGTTGTTCCTTTGGTGCAGAGATATCCTCAGTTTGTCTCTGTATTAATTCTTTTGGGAAGTTAGGGGTTAGTGCTATGATTTGATCAATTGGAATTACTTTTTTAAGGTTGGTTGAAAGTTGTTGGTTTCCTATCATTCCTTGATAAGGCATCGGCCTTGCCATTCTTGCTACCAGGCCTATAAGTGATGTGGAATTGGAATCTAGAAAGGAATAGGCTCCATCTGAGTTGTCGTGCAGATAGTGTTCTGTTAGTCTGTAGGTATTCCAAGTTCTTATGGTCAGTATAGATGAGGATAGGGAACTTAGTCCCTTCAAGGAGGTGTCGCCAGTGTTCCAGGGATGCCTTTATCACTAACAGTTCCTTCTCACCTACTGGGTAGCTATATTCAGTGGAGGTCATCACCCTGGAGTAGTAGGCAACTGGATGTATAGGATTGTCTGGTGATTCTCGTTGTGACAGAATAGATCCTAAGACATAATCAGAGGCATCTATTCCAAGATGTATTGGGAATCTGGATTCAGAAAACTTAAAAACGCATCACATTGTTTTCATACAACCCATAACGTGTTCTGAAGGCTGTGAGCCATTTGTCCCCTTTTCTAATGCGAATGAGGTTATATGCGCCTCTAAGGTCCAATTTAGTATATACTTGAGCTTCACTGAGACGTTCAATAAGTTCTGGGATCAATGGTAAAGGGTAACGATTTTTCACAGTCCTCTTGTTTAATTCTCGGTAGTCTATTATGGGTCTCAGGGTTTGGTCCTTATTCCTGACAAAGAATATGCCAGCTCCTGCTGGAGAAGTAAGTGGTTGAATGAACCCCTTCTTCAAATTTTCGGTGATATATGTTTTTAAATGCTCCAATTCGGGTTGTGAGAGCGAATATATATGCCCATATGGAATGCTGGACCCTGGTATGAGCTCGATCGGACAGTCATAGTCACAATGAGGTGGGAGATTTTCTGCTTCTTTTTTGCTGAAAACGTCTTGGAAATCTACATACTCTGATGGTAATGGGAAATCACTCACATGACAAATACTTGGATGTGAGTAACATGTATTCCTACAATAATCAGAGAGGAATTGTACTTCTAGCCGGTCCCAGGGTATGGTAGGTTGATGGGTTTGTAACCATTGAAGGCCTAGCACTACTGGGAATAAAGGAGAAGGAATGATGTTGAATTAAATATACTCTACGTGAGCAGTATGCGTTGTTACTTTTAATGGTATGGTTTGATGTGTAATGGGTCCTGTATTGATCAGGGACCCATCAATAACTCGGATAGAGACAGGTTTTGCTTTTAACACAACAGGTATTTTATTTTTATGTACAAGAGCAGAATCTATAAAGCTTGTATAGGCTCCGGAGTCGAAAATGGCTTCACTGTGATGGTGATGATGGTCCCACTGCAACGAAAGAGACAGGGAACAATAAGCAACATTATTGACTTTTGAAGTTAGACAGGAATTTCTGAGGAGGGACTTACGCTTCTTCTGTCTTTGTAAGATTGGGCAGTCCTTTACAACATGCTGACTGGAAGCGCAGTACATACAGAGATTTTTAAGTCTGCAACGGTTACGTTCTTCTGGTTGTAGAGGTACTTTTGTAAACCCTATATCCATTGGTTCTGCAGCCTGTCTGCTGGAGGCTTTTCGATATATGGGCAAGTCCTTGGTAGATGAATCTGAGGCATGTCTTTCCACCCTCCATTCTCAGAGACATCTATCGATTTGTATGCTTAAAGCTATCAACCCATCTAAATACTTGGGGAGTTCTGTGCAGGCTAGCTCGTCCTTCACAGAATCGGATAAGCCTATGCGATATTGATTTCTGAGAGCTATATCGCTCCATTCGGTATCCTTGGAGTACTGCTTAAATTCAGTGAGATACTCCTCTACAGGTCTCTTCCCCTGTTTAAGGGATCTCAAATTTGATTCAGCTGTGAGCTGCTTATTCGTGTCTTCATAGAGAACCCCCATCTCTCTAGGGAAGAGAGTATTGGATGATCTTCTACATAGAAAGAGTCAGCCCATTTACGGGGTTGACCTCTGAGGAAGGAAATAACTGTTAGTACTTTTATGCGTTCAGTACAATAAGCCTTTCTTTTTAGAATGAACAGAAGATTACATGCATTTTTAAATTGTGTAAATTGAGACCTGTCACCTTAAAATGTATCAGGTAATCCAACCTGTGGTTCAGGAGTTGCATCTACAGGGGTTAATCTTGTTGTCATTGTATCCTTTATTATTTTGTATTTTTAATTCCCTGAATGCTTGAGACAATTGATCAACTCTTTGAGAAAGTGCATACACTGGCCTAGATTTGGAGTTCGGCGGTAGCCGTCAAAACCAGCGTTAGAGGCTCCTAACGCTGGTTTTGGCCGCCCGCTGGTATTTGGAGTCAGTGATTAAAGGGTCTAACGCTCACTTTTCAGCCGCGACTTTTCCATACCGCAGATCCCCCTACGCCATTTGCGTAGCCTATCTTTTCAATGGGATCTTTCTAACGCTGGTATTTAGAGTCGTTTCTGAAGTGAGCGTTAGAGCTCTAACGACAAGATTCCAGCCGCCTGAAAATAGCAGGAGTTAAGAGCTTTCTGGCTAACGCCGGTTCATAAAGCTCTTAACTACTGTACCCTAAAGTACACTAACACCCATAAACTACCTATGTACCCCTAAACCGAGGTCCCCCCACACCGCCGCCACTCGATTAAAATTTTTAACCCCTAATCTGCCGACCGCCACCTACGTTATACTTATGTACCCCTAATCTGCTGCCCCTAACCCCGCCGACCCCTGTATTACATTTATTAACCCCTAACCTGCCCCCCACAACGTCGCCGCCAGCTACTTAAAATAATTAACCCCTAATCTTCCGACCGCAAAGCGCCGCCACCTACGTTATAACTATGTACCCCTAATCTGCTACCCCTAACATCGCCGACCCCTATATTATATTTATTAACCCCTAATCTGCCCCCCTCAACGTCGCCGACACCTGCCTACACTTATTAACCCCTAATCTGCCGACCGGAGCTCACCGCTATTCTAATAAATTGATTAACCCCTAAAGCTAAGTCTAACACTAACACTAACACCCCCCTAAGTTAAATATAATTTTTATCTAACTAAATAAATTAACTCTTATTAAATAAATGATTCCTATTTAAAGCTAAATACTTACCTGTAAAATAAACCCTAATATAGCTACAATATAAATTATAATTATATTATAGCTATTTTAGGATTTATATTTATTTTACAGGCAACTTTGTAATTATTTTAACCAGGTACAATAGCTATTAAATAGTTAAGAACTATTTAATAGTTACCTAGTTAAAATAATAACAAATTTACCTGTAAAATAAATCCTAACCTAAGATATAATTAAACCTAACACTACCCTATCAATAAAATAATTAAATAAACTACCTACAATTACCTACAATTAACCTAACACTACACTATCAATAAATTAATTAAACACAATTCCTACAAATAAATACAATTAAATAAACTAGCTAAAGTACAAAAAATAAAAAAGAACTAAGTTACAGAAAATAAAAAAATATTTACAAACATAAGAAAAATATTACAACAATTTTAAACTAATTACACCTACTCTAAGCCCCCTAATAAAATAACAAAGACCCCCAAAATAAAAAATTCCCTACCCTATTCTAAATTAAAAAAGTTACAAGCTCTTTTACCTTACCAGCCCTGAACAGGGCCCTTTGCGGGGCATGCCCCAAGAATTTCAGCTCTTTTGCCTGTAAAAGAATAAATACAATACCCCCCCCCCCCCAACATTACAACCCACCACCCACATACCCCTAATCTAACCCAAACCCCCCTTAAATAAACCTAACACTAAGCCCCTGAAGATCTTCCTACCTTGTCTTCACCATACCAGGTTCACTGATCCGTCCTGAAGAGCTCCTCCGATGTCCTGATCCAAGCCCAAGCGGGGGCTGAAGAGGTCCATGATCCGGTCAAAGTCTTCATCCAAGCGGGGTAGAAGAGGATCTTCCATCCGATTGAAGTCATCATCCAGGCGGCATCTGTTACGGTTACCCTTAGTCTCGCTGAGAGATGGACCGCTTAGTAGCCTGGATCCCTATTGCTAAAGAGGGGAGAAGCTGCTTTCCATAGTATTCTATATGAGTCTCGCAAATATAGAATAATCTCCCTTAGCTGCAGTAGAGCTAGGATACCCTTCTGCCCACAAAAACGAGTCAACGCTGCGATTGAGGGTCAAACAAGAACTCAGGACTGGGATGCCCAGCCTGCTTTTTATTAAGGTTACATGCACACAGGGCACTCCCAGGGGGAGAGGGGGGGGGAAGCACAAAATCCCCCATCACACATTTAGATAGAGAGCACTGTCCTTTGACAGGCCACAATAGGATTACAGTACTTAAGATAACAAGTTTACAAGTTCATCTTATCAATTAGCAGTCTGGCTCCAGAGGTGATTAGACAATAGTTTCTAAAAGCTGAAAAAAAAGAGTTAACTCTTTATGAAATGAAACTTGTTACAGTTTTCTTGGAGCCCTTCTTAGGCGCTGGCTTGCTGGTTCAGGCATTGCTGCTGGGAAATAAGCTCTTCACAACAGAATAACTAATGCTTCTGTAACATTGCTCCCTTTCTGTGGAACACTCTGGCAGACACGGTCTGACCCCTTTTCGGGGCAGACTAAGGCTGTCCAGACCGCTGGTTATGCGGGGCTGAGGTCGGTTTGTCTGGACAACCCGTCGGCGTTGCCATTCTGTTTCCCAGGTCTGTAAGTAATGGTGAAATTGAAGGTTTGCAACGATAAGCTCCAACGTAATAGCCTGCCGTTATCTCCAGAGACCCGGTTCAGCCACACCAACGGGTTATGGTCGGTGACCAGAGTGAACTCCTGACCATATAAATAGGGAGTCAATTTCTTTAATGCCCACACCAAAGCCAAACACTCCTTTTCGACCGCTGCATAGCTGACTTCGCGGGGCAGGAGCTTCCGGCTGATGTAGGCAACTGGATGCTCCCCTCCATCTTCGCCTACTTGGCTGAGGACAGCTCCCAGCCCGAACATGGAAGCATCTGTATGGACGATAAAACGTTTGTTAAGGGCTGGGGCCGCCAAGACAGGAGCGTTAATTAGAGCATTTTTGAGAGCCTGGAAAGCCGTTTCACAGTGGGGAGACCACAGGACCTGTCGAGGTAAGTTCTTCTTGGTCAAGTCAGTCAGGGGTTTGGCAAGTGTGCTGTAGTCTGGTACGAACCGTCTATAGTACCCTGCCGTGCCCAGGAAGGCTAGGACCTGAGTCTTAGTGATGGGGGTGGGCCAATTGGCGACAGCTTCTATTTTGGCCGGCTCTGGTCGCTGCTTTCCACACCCCACCCGGTGACCCAGGTACTGTACCTCGGCCATCCCAAAGTGGCATTTTTCTGGCTTCAGAGTCAGGCCAGCAGCCCGGATCTGATCCAGAACCATTCCCACATGAGCTAAGTGGTCCTCCCAGGACTCACTGTGGATCGCTATGTCGTCCAGGTAGGCGCAAGCAAAACTCTGGAAGCCATCCAGGAGCCTATCCACCAAGCGCTGGAATGTAGCTGGGGCATTCTTCATCCCAAACGGCATTACCCTAAACTGATATAAGCCGAATGGGGTGACGAATGCCGACTTGGGGATAGCCTCCGGGGCCAGGGGAATCTGCCAGTAACCTTTGCAGAGGTCAATAGTGGTCAGGTAATTTCCCCTGGCTATACGATCGAGTAGCTCGTCTACCCTGGGCATAGGGTAAGCGTCCGTCACGGTATTTTCATTGAGCCTCCGATAGTCTACGCAGAACCGGGTGGTCCCATCTTTCTTGGGCACCAAGACAACTGGGGAGGCCCAGGGACTATCGGAGGGCTCAATTACCCTGAGCTGGAGCATCTCATCGATCTCCTTCTTCATTCCTGTCCTAACTGCTTCGGGGATTCGGTACGGAGCCTGGCGCAAGGGAGCTTGTCCCGGAGTATCTACCTGGTGGGTGGTTAAAGTAGTGTACCCTGGCTTCGGGGAGAAGGTGAGGTGTTTGGACTGGAGGAGTTGGTTGAGCTGCTCCCTTTCAGTGGGGCTAAGTCGGTCCCCTATCTGAACCTGCGCCACTATACCTGTGGGGAGGCTCTTTTCTAATAGGTCTGGAATGGGTAAACTGTCGGGGTCTTCCTGAGGGGAACAACATACGGCCGTCACGTTCTCTGGTCGCTCAAAATATTCCTTGAGCATGTTTACATGGAATGTCTTTCTAAGATTGTTGTCGTGGCAGCTAGCTATCACATAAGTGGTGTCTCCCCTTTTCTCTACGATCTGGTAGGGACCCTGCCAGGACGCCTGCAATTTGTCTGTCTTCACCGGCTTAAGTACTAACACCTTTTGTCCTATGGTGAAGATTCTCTTTCGGGCCCCCCGATCGTACCATACTTTCTGTCTTCTCTGGGCCAACTGGAGATTAGCCCGCACGGATTTGGCTAATTGCTCCATTCGGTCCCTGAGTTCCAGCACGTATGGCACAATTGGGACACCGTCAGCCTCCATCTCTCCCTCCCAGTGCTCCCGGATCAGGTTTAGGGGTCCCCGTACCTTTCTTCCGTAGAGCAACTCGAAGGGAGAGAACCCTGTCGTTTCCTGGGGCACCTCCCGATAAGCAAATAGGAGGTGCGGCAGGAAGCGTTCCCAGTCTCGGTATTCCTGAGTGAACGTCTTGAGCATTTGCTTGAGGGTCCCATTGAACCTCTCACACAGCCCGTTCGTCTGGGGGTGGTATGGGGAGCTTAGGAGGGACTTAATTTTGCAAACCTGCCAGAGTTGTTGGGTCAATTCAGCCGTAAATTGGGTGCCTCGGTCGGATAGGATTTCTTTTGGAAATCCTACCCGGGAGAACACCTGTACTAGTGCATTCGCTACCGTATCCGCTTGTATGTTGGATAGGGCGACAGCCTCTGGGTACCTGGTAGCGTAGTCCACTACGGTAAGAATGTATCGCTTACCGGAGGGACTAGGGGTAGCCAGTGGTCCCACTAGGTCAATAGCAACCCGGCTGAAGGGTTCCTCTACAATGGGCATATTTACTAGCTGGGCTTTAGGGTGATCGCCTCGCCTTCCTACTCGTTGACACACATCGCAGGTGTTACAGTAAGTTCTAACGTCAGCGTGCACCCCTGGCCAAAAGAACGTGTGAGTAATGCGGTGTAGGGTACGGGTAACGGCTAGGTGGCCTGCTAAGGGGATGTCGTGGCCTATTTTGAGGATTTCTTGACGGTATTTGTGGGGCACTACCAGCTGTCGCCTACGCTGTCCCCTTTTCTCTGTCCAGCGGTATAGTTTCCCTTTTTCCCATAAGAATGTTTCGTTATCTGCCCCGCCCCCTCCGGTCTCTGCTCGTTCCCGGTACTTTTGTAAGGTCGGGTCAGTCTTAGACTCTGCCTCGAAGGCATCTGGGGTGTCCCAGGGTATGGGGCCTAACCTGTCAGGCAAGGTCGGGGTAGGTCTTACCTGTGTCTCCCGCACTGGTGAGAGCTCTCGCTCCGTCCGGGCTTGGGCCCGTGTAGTCACTGGGTCCGCCTCGTTGTTGCATACTGGAGCATAGGCAGAAGTCATGGGGCCCAAATCGTTGCCCAGTAGTACTTCGGCAGGTAAATTATCCATTAGGCCCACGTTCACAGCCCCCTTTCCCGCTCCCCAATCAAGATGCACTTTAGCTGTTGGAATTTTGTACACATCCCCCCCCGCCACTCTAACGGCCACAGTCTGTCCGGATCGCTTGTGCTCTGGCACCAAATGACTCGGTACCAGCGTGATAGTAGCCCCTGTGTCTCGCAATCCCTCGGTAGATCGCCCCTCGAGCCATACCCTCTGCCGATGGTGCTGGCGGTTATCTGAGGCAGCATATACAGGGTCTGCCTCGTGAAGCGGCCCCACATATCCCTCCATAGGGGCCTCTTGGTTAACACAGAGGGCCCGGGCCGGACGATAGGACCCAGAGGGGTAATTGTAATTCCTGGGTGTCTGGTGCGTATTAAGGGGGCAGCTAGCCATGAAATGCCCTGGTTGCTTGCATCGGTGGCAAGTCGGTCTGGGACGCTCAGAGCTGTTATTGGGTGGTCCTGAGTGTCGGACGGGCCCTGTGGGCACCGGGGCTCGGAATTCAGCACGAGGGGGTGCACGGTAAACCTCTCTGGGTTCGACCCGTGCTGGAGCTCGGTAGTTCATGGGTTCGTGAAGACGGGAGTCATAATGTTCATCGGCCAATTTGGCTGCTTCTTCTAAGGTAGAAGGCCGCCAGTCTCGCAGCCATTCCTTCCCTTGCTGTTCCATGCCATTATAAAAATGTTCTAAGAGAAACAATTGTAAAATTTCCTCCCCAGTCACCGCTTTACTTCCGCTCAGCCAGTGATTTGCCGCTCTCCGCATTCGGTGCGCCCATTCCATATGGGTATCGTTAGGCTTCTTTTCCGTGCCCCGAAACTGTCGGCGATACGTGTCCGGAGTTACAGCGTACCGTCGCAACAGTGTCTCCTTAACTAGCTCATACTGTGTCACTTCCTCAGCACCCAGAGTACGAAAGGCTTCCAGGGCTCGCCCGGATAGTTTCCCAGACAATATCGTGGGCCACTCTCTGTTGGGAATCTGGTGCAGGGCACATTGCCTTTCGAAGTCCGCCAAATATTCATCAATCCCTGTCTTGCTCTCTAGGAAGGGTCGAAATGCCGCATAGGGTATCTTGGGCCTCCCAGCATTTTCGACAGGGATGATTACCTGCGGGGCTTCAGCATTGCGGTGTGCGTTCGCTAGGTTGAGTTCGTGGGCTCGAGTCTCTCGTATATCCTCGTCCGCCTCCGCCATCAACTGCTGTACCAATTCCATGGAGGGGTTCGGCCCGTATAATGAGAGCCTTTCCCGAACAATCCTGGTTTTTTCGTCACTAATCGTGGTCGGTGTTTCCGCCATTGTGAAGCTCTGATCCAGTTCGGTCAATTCTGCGATCAGCTCTCTCCTCGGCCGGTTGCTGGCGTACCCCCCTCTGCTTTCAAGTAAATCCTTTAGGGTTGTATGCTTCAATTTTTCGTAAGCGCTCTCCATCCGTTCTGTACCTCTCCTAGGAAATCCAGGAAAATCCCGCCGCTGCCGCCAAATGTTACGGTTACCCTTAGTCTCGCTGAGAGATGGACCGCTTAGTAGCCTGGATCCCTATTGCTAAAGAGGGGAGAAGCTGCTTTCCATAGTATTCTATATGAGTCTCGCAAATATAGAATAATCTCCCTTAGCTGCAGTAGAGCTAGGATACCCTTCTGCCCACAAAAACGAGTCAACGCTGCGATTGAGGGTCAAACAAGAACTCAGGACTGGGATGCCCAGCCTGCTTTTTATTAAGGTTACATGCACACAGGGCACTCCCAGGGGGAGAGGGGGGGGGAAGCACAAAATCCCCCATCACACATTTAGATAGAGAGCACTGTCCTTTGACAGGCCACAATAGGATTACAGTACTTAAGATAACAAGTTTACAAGTTCATCTTATCAATTAGCAGTCTGGCTCCAGAGGTGATTAGACAATAGTTTCTAAAAGCTGAAAAAAAAGAGTTAACTCTTTATGAAATGAAACTTGTTACAGTTTTCTTGGAGCCCTTCTTAGGCGCTGGCTTGCTGGTTCAGGCATTGCTGCTGGGAAATAAGCTCTTCACAACAGAATAACTAATGCTTCTGTAACAGCATCTTCTATGGTCTTCCATCCGGAGCGAAGCGGCAGGATCCTGAAGACCTCCAGCGCGGAACATCCATCCGGACCGACGACTGAACGACGAATGACTGTTCCTTTAAGGGACGTCATCCAAGATGGCGTCCCTCGAATTCCGATTGGCTGATAGGATTCTATCAGCCAATCGGAATTAAGGTAGGAATTTTCTGATTGGCTGATGGAATCAGCCAATCAGAATCAAGTTCAATCCGATTGGCTGATCCAATCAGCCAATCAGATTGAGCTCGCATTCTATTGGCTGTTCCGATCAGCCAATAGAATGCGAGCTCAATCTGATTGGCTGATTGGATCGGCCAATCGGATTGAACTAGATTCTGATTGGCTGATTCCATCAGCCAATCAGAAAATTCCTACCTTAATTCCGATTGGCTGATAGAATCCTATCAGCCAATCGGAATTCGAGGGATGCCATCTTGGATGACGTCCCTTAAAGGAACAGTCATTCGTCGTTCAGTCGTCGGTCCGGATGGATGTTCCGCGCTGGAGGTCTTCAGGATCCTGCCGCTTCGCTCCGGATGGAAGACCATAGAAGATGCCGCCTGGATGATGACTTCAATCGGATGGAAGATCCTCTTCTGCCCCGCTTGGATGAAGACTTTGACCGGATCATGGACCTCTTCAGCCCCCGCTTGGGCTTGGATCAGGACATCGGAGGAGCTCTTCAGGACGGATCGGTGAACCTGGTATGGTGAAGACAAGGTAGGAAGATCTTCAGGGGCTTAGTGTTAGGTTTATTTAAGGGGGGTTTGGGTTAGATTAGGGGTATGTGGGTGGTGGGTTGTAATGTTGGGGGGGGGGTATTGTATTTATTCTTTTACAGGCAAAAGAGCTGAAATTCTTGGGGCATGCCCCGCAAAGGGCCCTGTTCAGGGCTGGTAAGGTAAAAGAGCTTGTAACTTTTTTAATTTAGAATAGGGTAGGGAATTTTTTATTTTGGGGGTCTTTGTTATTTTATTAGGGGGCTTAGAGTAGGTGTAATTAGTTTAAAATTGTTGTAATATTTTTCTTATGTTTGTAAATATTTTTTTATTTTTTGTAACTTAGTTCTTTTTTATTTTTTGTACTTTAGCTAGTTTATTTAATTGTATTTATTTGTAGGAATTGTGTTTAATTAATTTATTGATAGTGTAGTGTTAGGTTAATTGTAGGTAATTGTAGGTAGTTTATTTAATTATTTTATTGATAGGGTAGTGTTAGGTTTAATTATATCTTAGGTTAGGATTTATTTTACAGGTAAATTTGTTATTATTTTAACTAGGTAACTATTAAATAGTTCTTAACTATTTAATAGCTATTGTACCTGGTTAAAATAATTACAAAGTTGCCTGTAAAATATATATTAATCCTAAAATAGCTATAATATAATTATAATTTATATTGTAGCTATATTAGGATTTATTTTACAGGTAAGTATTTATCTTTAAATAGGAATAATTTATTTAATAAGAGTTAATTTATTTCGTCAGATAAAAATTATATTTAACTTAGGGGGGTGTTAGTGTTAGGGTTAGACTTAGCTTTAGGGGTTAATCAATTTATTAGAATAGCGGTGAGCTCCGGTCGGCAGATTAGGGGTTAATAATTGAAGTTAGGTGTCGGCGATGTTAGGGAGGGCAGATTAGGGGTTAATACTATTTATGATAGGGTTAGTGAGGCGGGTTAGGGGTTCATAACTTTATTATAGTAGCGCTCAGGTCCGCTCGGCAGATTAGGGGTTAATAAGTGTAGGCAGGTGTCGGCGACGTTGAGGGGGGCAGATTAGGGGTTAATAAATATAATATAGGGGTCGGCGATGTTAGGGCAGCAGATTAGGGGTACATAGGGATAACGTAGGTGGCGGCGGTTTACGGAGCGGCAGATTAGGGGTTAAAAAAAATATGCAGGGGTCAGCGATAGCGGGGGCGGCAGATTAGGGGTTAATAAGTGTAAGGTTAGGGGTGTTTAGACTCGGGGTACATGTTAGGGTGTTAGGTGCAGACGTAGGAAGTGTTTCCCCATAGGAAACAATGGGGCTGCGTTAGGAGCTGAACGCTGCTTTTTTGCAGGTGTTAGGTTTTTTTTCAGCTCAAACAGCCCCATTGTTTCCTATGGGAGAATCGTGCACGAGCACGTTTTTGAGGCCGGCCGCGTCCGTAAGCAACTCTGGTATCGAGAGTTGCATTTGCGGTAAAAATGCTCTACGCTCCTTTTTTGGAGCCTAACGCAGCATTTGATTAAACTCTCGATACCAGAGTTAAATTTATGGTGCGGCCAGAAAAAAGCCCGCGGAGCGTTAACAGCCCTTTTACCGCCGAACTCCAAATCTAGGCCACTATTTGGGGTAAGTCTGCTAGATCCATTTTCGTGGCTTCAGTATTCTGTAAGGACTAATTAGTTTATGGATCACAACTGCAGTTCTTATAAAATATATATTTTTGTATGCCTTTGTTGCAAGTACAGTTACTAAAAACTGTGTAATATCCCATCTGGAGTTTATTGCTCTGGGTTCTTTTGTCCCCAAATTAAATATCCATTTGGCCTCTCTATCTAACAGATTTCTAAATCTATCTCCGCCTCTGTTGTTTGAGGGTATGAAGTCAATTGCCTGGAATTTGAACGCTTTCTTATTTTTTTTGAAAGTATTTCCATGCTTGAAATAATGTTTGGCAATTGGAGTTTTTGGAGGGTCTCTTTCAAGTGATGTAAGGTGTTCAGATATCCTATCTTTCAGAAAACGACTTGTACAACCTGTATACTGTTGTCTACAGATTTGGCAAGTACTCAAATAAACAATGTACTTAGAGCAACAGTCTAACCTATGGCTAATACTGTAGCTTATGTTTGTAGTTGAACAGGTGAAAGTATCACCTTTAATACAGTGTTGACATACATTACAAGGATGCTTGCCACACTTGAGAAAAACTTTTTTTTAGATAACCATGTTTCTTTTGACCTTTTTGTAGAGTTTGTATAAACATATTGGGTTACCTTACTACCTTTTGTTGGAGCCTTTCTAGATACAAATTTAATGCCACTAGATAGGCATTCCTTTAGTTTGTCATCCAACATAAGAATTTCTAGATTTCTATTTACAATATTTTTGATTTGGTTGAAGTGATTGCTATATTGAGTAACAAAGACTGTACTATTTTCACTATAGCCTACTGGATTTGTTTTATGTATTTTATTTTATTTTTGGGTACTCTTTTTCAGCAGGTCCTTATTATTTCAAGCATGGAAATACTTTCAAAAAAAATAAGAAAGCGTTCAAATTCCAGGCAATTGACTTCATACCCTCAAACAACAGAGGAGGAGATAGATTTAGAAATCTGTTAGATAGATGGATAAAATGGATATTTAATTTTGGGACAAAAGAACCCAAAGGAATAAACTCCAGATGGGATATAGATCTCTATCAAGGAAAATGATACAAGAGGTTTTCAGATTTAACTTAGAATTTTTCATTGACAAACGCATTGTACATTTATTCCCCCACCCTCTTTTCGATATGTTCTTAAAATAAATATAACAAATAACCCTATATGTGATATCCAACAGTTTTAACATTTTAGTATTCTAAAAAATTATTAGATTAGAACTGATAGAGTTTAAGATAAAACAGAGGAAGCCTATATATTAACTTAATTGTAGATTGTAGACTAGTAGGCACATCATTTTTGCTGTCTAAAAGGTTCTATTTAAATATTTATCAAGTAACGTAGATAATACATAGGTTTTAAACACATAGGTTTTGTATACAGATATTCGGTATGAAGTAAGGCTTGTTTTTAAGACATTATGCTGTAACTATACTGACGGCTTCCATTACTGACGATCAGCAACCTGAGCGATATATTTGTAATTATAACTAGAAATTCAAGAGAGGGTTTCTAATTTACCCTAAAGATAATCATATATCCTGAGTCATTTTAAAAGATGACTTTCAACAATTAAGTTAGGTATTATCTCTTTGTATCAATAAACAATATCGCTCAGCTAGATCATTGTTACTTTGCAACTAGAATTAGACTGACACATCCTCTATGGGTGTGTTATTCTTAGTTGTCAGTCAAGCTATGGCATATACAGTGTTCTTAATATTGTTTAATTGTATGTTGTATTTGTTATAAACACTGAGGTATGTAAATACTGTGACATATTTGTAGAGGAGGAGGCACATAATCCAACAGGATTACAAGTAGCCAGCACACCTCCCACTACACATCTTTGACAAAGTGCCAGAAAGGCGTGAAACGCGTTGGATTACATCACCCTCCGCTAGCACCTGTGTCTCCTGGTAATCACTATGTTTGTTAAAGCTACATGTGTTTGTTACATGAGAAAATAAAAATACAAAATACACCCCTGGTCTCTGCCTCTGTGGGATGTTTCTGCGAGTCTGCCAGCATGTCTGTGTCTCTGCCTCTAGTGCTGTCTATCTGTCTGTGTTAGACTGCCTCTGTCTGTGTTTTGTGTGTCGGTCTCTATCTCTGCCTACCATAGCTTGCTGCCATCTGGAAAAAAAAAAGTATTTTTAGGTTAGAGAATAAGCTGATATTATTTTTAACTTTATAAGTATATGCAAATAGTGTCTTATATGTATAATATAATATCAAAATAACAAGAGTATTGCATTGAGCAATGATACTTTTTTATTGGAATAACTATGAGAGTGGAGGGCCCTCTAGTGGGCCTGTAACATCACTAAGGGATTACCAACTTGAAGTCTGGAGATTGTGTTTGTTTGTTACATTGTTGCAGGAGAGGAGGCGGTGTTTTGTTCTTACCTTTATAGGGTCCTGCAGCAGAGTATCCGGCCTCTTTTCGGTTCCAGACTTCAAGAGGAAAGTTTCTGTGTCCCTGAAGGAAGTTTTGCTGATGGATAGATCCAGGAGGAAATCTCTACCACCCAAAAGATATAGAGAGGTTGTGGAGATGTCATCCAGGAAGAGAGGACCTGCAAGACAAGCAGAGGAGCATGGGTTTGATGAAATTGTTCCCCCCACCCCTCCCAAAAGGCCTACCCAGAGGAGTTTCAATAAGGGGAAAGGACAGGCTAATAAGGGGAAAGGGGGTGCAGGGAAAAAAGGGGGTGGCTCTGTGGGGCCCAGGGATGTGTCCCTTTCTCAGCCGGGGTGTATGGGCGGTGTGGAGGCCCAGGCCGGCACTAGTGGGGGGCGGGAGGCCCCTGGGGAGAGGTGTGAGGCGGGCAGGGGTCCAGCTGTCACCGGAGGGTGTGAACAGGCTGGGGCTTTGCCTGCATTGCCACCGGTAGCCATGGCGGCGGTACTAGCCCTGGCCCAATCACTGGCTTCTGTGATGGCCCCTGAGGCTCAAGGGCAGGGCGGGAGCGCGGCCCTGGCTGGCGGTGGGGTTGTGGCGAGTGGAGCAGGTGTGTCAGGGACCACGAGGCCCCACATGGCAGAGTGCGCAGCAGGCCCATCCCTCTCAGATGGCGGGTCGCGCGAGATGTTCTCCTCCAGCTCATCGGAGGAGGAGGAGTGCGGCCGCCATCTTGGAGGGAGGGTCAGAGGTCCGGAGGACACCGCCCGCGACCGGAGCGGCCCAGGTATCTTGGGGAGGCTCCCGGTCGCGGGCGGGGCGGCAGAGGGCAGCGCACAGCGGAGGCGGCAGGACTTACCGGTCGTCATTAGGGCGGCTGGAGCGGCAGGATTTCAGCAGCGCGGTGAGGAGGCAAGGCCTAGTACAAGCGCGCATGCGCACACGAGTACTGATGGGCCTGTAGTGAGGGCGCAGGAGCGCCAAGGCCTGGTGGATGCTGGCTGGAGGTGTGAGTCTGTGGGGTTGAGAGCTGTGGGGCCTACGCAGACGGCGCAGGCAGACATGAGTCGCGGAGGTACAGGCGCGCAGGCGCAAGGGGGGCATAGAGCTAGCGGTCATGTGAGAGTGTCTGGAGCTGGAAGGGGCATGAATATGGGCAGCAATACTGTGAGAGTCATGGAAGCCAGCAGTGGCAGGAGTATGGGGGATGTCACTGGGGGCAGAGGGAGGACACATGCGGGGATAACGCATGTCAGTGCACATGGGTCACAGTGTGTTACGGTTGGTGAGGATGTGTATGGGCGTATGGTGCCTGGGAATATGAGGCTTGGTGGTGACAGGCCAGGAGTTTCGGGGGGTAGGCCTGAGGCACCGCAGACTGCACTGGGGCAAGAGGCAATGATACAGAGAGCTGTGGAGATTGCGCTGCGTGAGATGGCCAGGCAGCAGGCCCCTCAAGGGTTTAGTGCTCATGCCCAGGAGGGGCCTGGGCAAGAACTGTTGATTAGAAGGGCTGTGGTTGCAGCTCTGGGGATGGACGCTGGGGGGGATCTCAGGGTGGAGGGGAGGAATCGCTCTTTTGACGCTCCACCCGTTGCCCAGAGTACTCCCCAAGTTAATTTGTCTCCCCAGGTATCGAGTAGGAATACTTCCACAATGGCAGCAGAAGCATCCAGTGCGCTAGTGGTGGCAGGACAGTGCACAGAGCAAAGAGAGCAGGCCGGATCTTCGTCCCAGGCACCCATCGAAGCAGACCGCTCGGGAAGTTGTGAGTACTATGCACCACACACACTGCACGCTGACACAGGGTCCTCATCTAGTGTTTCAGGTTCAGATAGTGGGGAGGACCTGGGGCTGGTTGGAAAGGGTCAGCGTAGAATGTTTCGCTGGATCAAGAAGATGGCGGCAGGGCAGGCGAAGGAGAGGGACAGGGCGCCAGGACCCGCTGAAGGGGTCCAAGGGCCCGCAGGGCCTGGGGGCGCCCCCCCTGGGGCCGCGGTGCCTCGTAAGGTGGCGGCACAGGGAGACACGTACCCGTGTTTGGTGCATTCCCTGTACGGGCACCTCAAGGCGAAAACAGTGAAGAAAATACAGGAGGGTCGTTACGTTAATGTCTTTGACCTCTCACTGGACGCGTTTAGGGCGAAAGAAAGGGCCCAAGATGGGTCAGGGCCCAAAAAAGTGCGCAGGCCTGAAACATACGAGGAGTGGCTGAAATGCTTCCGAGTGCTGGCAGCGTGTTATGTGGATAGGTGGCCACTGCAGGGCCACAACCTTTTTAAGTACCAGGATACTATTGAGGATATCCATTGCAGGTTTAAAGAGGGTGCTTGGAGGGAATATGACATGGCCTTCAGGAGGAAGATGGTGGGCAACCACCTACTTCATTTCGGCACGCAGGACATGCACCTGTGGTCGAAGCTGGGGTTGGAAGGGGGCCCCACCCCCCCTACGCTGGTGCGGCTGGGATCGCCGAGGCAGAGTGCGAGGGTAGGTCGGCGCGGGCGAGAGTGCTGGAAATTCCAGGACAAGCAGTGCGACAGAGGGAGCAGTTGCTCCTTTCGCCACATCTGCAGATATTGTGGAGGACCGCATGCGGGGGTCGATTGCAGCAAACGCAGGGACACGGGGCAACCGAAGCCAGCACCAAAAGCTGGAGCTGTGGTCAAGGGCCCCAACCCCGCTTAAGCTGGCCCCTATGCTTCCCTGGCTGGCCCGTTATCCAGACAGGGGGGCAGCGGAGCTGCTCCGGGGTGGCCTGGAGTGGGGCTTCGAGATACCGGTTACAAGGATGGTGCGTGGGTCTGGGGTACACAAAAATTTAAAGACGGCTTACGAATTCCCACACGTGGTGAGGGAGAAATTGGCAAAGGAAGTCGCATTGGGTAGGGTGTCCGGCCCATTTGCGGAATCTCCCATCGAGAACCTGGTGGTTTCGCCATTGGGGGTGGTGCCAAAAAAGGAGCCGGGGAAATTCAGGTTGATTCATCACCTGTCTTTCCCGAAAGGCGGGTCAGTCAATGATGCGATCGACCCGGAAATCAGCTCGGTGCATTATCAGTCTTTTGATAATGCTCTGGAGGTGGTTAGGGAGTGTGGCTCGGGGGCACTGATGGCAAAGCTCGATATTGAGTCGGCATTCAGACTGCTGCCCCTTCACCCCTCAGCGTTTAGGCTCATGGGGATGAGGTTCGAAGGGTCCTATTATGTGGACAGGTGCCTACCAATGGGGTGTTCCTTGTCCTGCTCACTATTTGAGTGTTTTAGTTCCTTTCTGCACTGGGTGGTCTGGTCGGCGTCGGGGGGTGGGGCGATCGCCCATTACCTCGACGACTTCCTTCTGGTGGGGAGAGCGGGTTACGCGGATTGCGAACAGCTGATGAGAACCATGAAGGATGTAATGGCCAGTTTCGGGGTGCCCCTGGCGGATGAAAAGACGCAGGGCCCCTGCACATGTATCACATTTCTGGGGATAGAAATTGACACGGTGCGTGCGGTCTGTAGATTGCCCGGCGACAAGGTGCAGCGAATGCTGCAGGCGGTCCGAGCAATCATGGAACGCGATAGGGTGCCTATCAAGGAGGTGCAATCATTGCTAGGCCTCCTGAACTTTGCTGGGCGCGTGATCCCGATGGGCCGGGTCTTCAATCGCCGATTGGAGGGCCAGTTGAAAGGCCCTCCAGGTCAGGCGAAATGGGCGCGCGTTACGATAGAGGTGAAGGAGGACTTGGAAGTCTGGGCCAGATTCTTAGTTGACTTCAACGGGGTGTGCCTCTGGAGGCACCCACCAGTCTCCAATCAGGCACTTCACCTCTTCACGGATGCAGCGGGTGGCTTCGGGTACGGAGCTTACCTGGATGGGGAATGGAGCGCCGCTCCATGGCCCAGGGATTGGATAGAGGCCGGGTACGTCAGGAATTTGACGCTTTTGGAGCTGTTCCCCATAGTGGTAGCTGTAGAAATATGGGGTGCGCGGTTATCAAATAGGTCAGTGGTGTTTTGGACAGACAATCTAAGCGTGGTGTACGCCATTAATAGGTTGTCGGCGGCTTCACCTCATGTGGTGAGCTATCTGAGGCACCTGGTGTTGCGCTGTTTGCAGCTCAACATCTCTTTCACCGCCGAACACGTCCCGGGAGTGCAGAATGTTATCGCTGACGCACTCTCTCGATTCAACTGGGGGCAGTTTAGGAGAGCAGCGCCCAGGGCGGCTAAGGAGGGTCTAACGTGCCCTTCTTTTCTTTGGCAGCTGGCGAAGGCTGGGAAGGCATCCTCGGGCTAGTTAAGACATCACTGGCTCCGAAGACATGGGCTACCTACCTGGGCAACCGGAACAGATGGGTGACTTTCTGTCGGCAGAGGGAGGTTCAGGTACAAGGGGCCTCGAGGGTGCAAGTGTTGGGTTGGTTGGCTCAGTTGAAAGGGGAAGGCATTAGCAGGGCTGGAGCAGTTGGTAGGCTGGCAGCGGTGTCTTTCTTTAACCAGGCTTTGGGTTTTGTCGACCACTCCAGGGCTTTCCTAGTAAGGAAAGTGCTGAAGGGATGGGGGAGAACTGCTCCCCGCGTGAAAGATAAAAGGGAACCGATTACAGCGGACAGGCTAGAGCAGTTGGCTCGGTGCCTGCAAGACGTATGCAAGTCTGACTACGAGACGTTGCTGTTTAGAACCGCTTTTGCGTTGGCATTTGCGGGTGCCCTTCGGGTGAGCGAACTGGTCTCCTCGGCGAAGACGGAGGGGTCTGGTGGGGTATTGGCGGAGCACGTTCGATTAGCACAAGGGGGTGTGCTATTGTACGTTCCTAGGTCTAAAACCGACCAGGAGGGCAAAGGCACATGGCTGCCTCTCGCGCGCCATGAGGTAGCAATGTGCTGCCCTGTGCGTTGCGTAGAGGAGTTTGCGAAACTCCGTCCAGGACAAGGCCCGCAATTTCTCTTGCACGAGGATGGGTCCGCATTGTCCAAATTTCAGTTTAGGAGAGTTCTCGCTAAGACGGCTGAGTTGGCGGGCTTGGACCCGAAGAGAATAGCGGCCCATTCCTTTCGGATAGGCGCGGCAACTAGCGCAGCGGAGAAAGGGGAATCATCGGCGGAGATTAAGCGCTTGGGAAGATGGAAGTCGGCCCAATTTAAGGCATATATTAGGCCCACACCAGGTCCGCATTGCTAGGATAGGTGGCGGCCTGGTGGCTTTGAGCGTTATGCGAGTTAGCTTCTGCGCGACACCCGGTGGGTTGGCGGGTGCGTGTGTGGGACAGGGCTGCTGATGGATTTTCAGAAGGTGAGTGGGCGGTTGTTGCGGGGCTAGGGCGCTAGCCCAGGTTTAATTTGGTGTCGTCTGTTTTACCAGGTACAGTGGGAAGTTCACCACCGGTGCGAGTGTGGATAGTGGGACACTCATTTATCCACTGGGCGTCCATCAGGGCATTGCGGATGCCGGAAGGGCGACAACTTGGATTCCGAACGTCCAGGGCAAACTTCCGGTGGTTGGGACGCAGGGGTCTTGTGTGGGACGATTTACCAGCCTTGTTGCAGGATGCACATAGGAGGTGGGGGCAGCCGAATGTCATTGTGCTGCATTTGGGGGGTAATGACTTGGGTGCATTACCGGCCCTGGACCTTATTAAAAGGATGACAGCGGATATTAAATGGGTGCACACGTGGTTGAAAGAGGTCAAAATAGGTTGGTCAAATGTGGTTGCTCGGCTGCATTGGCGACACATTGTGACCCAGAAAGCAGCCTATAACGTGCGGAAGAAGGTCAATAGAGAGTTGGGAAGAGCGGTCACGGCCTTGGGGGGCTTCGTGATTAGACACGATGGGATAACGGCCGACAAGAAGGACCTATTTCGCCCTGATGGGGTCCATCTGACGGATGTCGGGTTGGACATGTTTCTGTCAGATATTAAGAGCACTTTGTTGAGGGTATTATAGTTAAAAAAAAAAAAAAAAAAAAAACTGATTGTTATTGTTCATTTGGTTATTTGTTACTGTGGACATGTTATTTTATTGTAGGTGCCTGTCGGTTAAGTGGCGGCAAGAGAATGCCTGGCTCTTGTGGCGGGTGGTCAGGGCCCTGGGGAGCGGGCACGGAGAGAGAAGAGTGCCGGTCTAATTAAAGGGGGGGGTTACGCCCGCCAGGCGCCGGCCTGGGGGTCCTCTCCCTGGCGAACAAGACCGAACACCTCTAAACCATCACAGCTCTCTCTCAGTGCCATTGGGCGTGACAGCCGGGTGTCACGTTGCAGGCATCGAAAGGGGCCTTGACCATCTGACTAAAGGGGCTAGGTTAGGGTGAGATGCCGCCAACGTTTTGTTGTTAACGAACTTGTTGCCAAGTTTGGTATTAAGTAAAATGCCTAAGGTAAATTCGAATAACGCTTTAGGCATTAGTTATTCGTTTATTTTAATAAACGCGACCGTGACCGGTCTTTTCCTCCCAACTTGGTGTGCTGTCTTATTATTTCATGTTATGCTACACTACGTAGGACGTAATAGGGGGTTTAGACCTTATGAGAGTGGAGGGCCCTCTAGTGGGCCTGTAACATCACTAAGGGATTACCAACTTGAAGTCTGGAGATTGTGTTTGTTTGTTACATTGTTGCAGGAGAGGAGGCGGTGTTTTGTTCTTACCTTTATAGGGTCCTGCAGCAGAGTATCCGGCCTCTTTTCGGTTCCAGACTTCAAGAGGAAAGTTTCCCGCCCACCCGTCCCAGGAGTAGCAGTGGATTGGCGGCGATGCGGCTTGTAGGGTGAGCTAACCCGGCAGGGGTAGGTTTATTTGAGCTAGCCTTATGTAAGACCGGGTTCTTAATTTAGTCACCCACCTCTATCAATAGGGTTGTACGATTCGATTGCGAGAGGTCACCGTACTGGGTTGGGTTGATGCCTAGTTAGGCGGGTGGTCAGGGCCCTGGGGAGCGGGCACGGAGAGAGAAGAGTGCCGGTCTAATTAAAGGGGGGGGTTACGCCCGCCAGGCGCCGGCCTGGGGGTCCTCTCCCTGGCGAACAAGACCGAACACCTCTAAACCATCACAGCTCTCTCTCAGTGCCATTGGGCGTGACAGCCGGGTGTCACGTTGCAGGCATCGAAAGGGGCCTTGACCATCTGACTAAAGGGGCTAGGTTAGGGTGAGATGCCGCCAACGTTTTGTTGTTAACGAACTTGTTGCCAAGTTTGGTATTAAGTAAAATGCCTAAGGTAAATTCGAATAACGCTTTAGGCATTAGTTATTCGTTTATTTTAATAAACGCGACCGTGACCGGTCTTTTCCTCCCAACTTGGTGTGCTGTCTTATTATTTCATGTTATGCTACACTACGTAGGACGTAATAGGGGGTTTAGACCTTATACATTTATAAGTTGACAAGCTTTCGGAAGAGTTCCTTCCTTTAGCAAGTCTGAAGCAATACTGACCTATTCAATGGAATTTACAGATTATATCTTAAAACACAGAATAGCTAAGAAGACAGAAAGTGCAGGGAGAGGAGGAGGTGTCGGTAAAAATCATGAGGGGGCTTAGGTAACAGGCAGACAGTGTCCAGTGTAGGAGAACAGACAGGGGAAATATATAGCTTTACATAGAGCATATACTGACATAAAGTTATATATCAACATTGAATCAATATCTATAAAGATGTGAAATTGTATATACAGGGGGAATACAAAAGTTAAAAAAAGAAAAAAGTGTGGACATAGGCTTACCTGTGTACCTATGTATAAAGAATGTGGAATATACAATGTAATTGACTAAATGAAAGTACATTACAAAAAAAATTAATAATGTTTTAAGAATCCAGAGTCCACATTTAGTCCAGAATTAAACAAGTTGAAGTGCATTATCATTTTCATTTCAAAGGTTTTTCTTTCCATGGTGTTTTTGAAGTTGCCTCTGAGAATTTTGATTTTGAGGTTTTGGATAGAGTGGTCAGGTTGGGTGAAATGGTGACCAACAGTGGTGCAGTATTTTGTTTCACAGTGGTTTTTGATTGAGTGTCTGTATACGTTCATCCGAAGGTGCAGTCTTTGGCTTGTTTCTCCAATATAAAATCCTGATCCCACTTCACATGCAGTGCAATGTATCATGTATACCACATTTGCAGATATACATGAATATGCCCCTTTAATGTTAAAGGATTTATTATTGTGATTTGCTGTGCTGCATACAGTGTTTTATTATTGTGCTGCATACAGGATTTATTATTGTGATTTGCTGTGCTGCCTCACAGCAAATCACAATAATAAATCCTATAACATTAAAGGGGCATATTCATGTACATCTGCAAATGTGGTATACATGATACATTGCACTGCATGTGAAATGGGAGGCTATATTGGAGAAACAAGCCAAAAAAATGTACCTTCGGATGAACTTACACAGACACTCAATCAAAAACCACTGTGAAACAAAATACTGCACCCCTGTTGGTCACCATTTCACCCAACCTGACCACTCCATCCAAAACCTCAAAATCAAAATTCTCAGAGGCAACTTCAAAAACACCATGGAAAGAAAAACCTTTGAAATGAAAATGATAATGCACTTCAACCTGTTTAATTCTGGACTAAATGTGGACTCTGGATTCTTAACAAATTATCAACATTTTTTGTAATGTTCTTTCATTTAGTCAATTACATTGTATATTCCACATTTTTTATACATAGGTATACAGGTAAGCCGATGTCCACATAGGCCCCAGTATATGCTCTATGTAAAGCTATATATTTCCCCTGTTCTCCTACACTGGACACTGTCTGCCTGTTACCTAAGCCCCCTCATGATTTTTACGACACCTCCTCCTCTCCCTGCACTTTCTGTCTTTTTAGCTATTCTGTGTTTTAAGATATAATCTGTAAATTCCATTGAATAGGTCAGTATTGCTTCAGACTTGATAAAGGAAGAAACTCTTCCGAAAGCTTGTCAACTTATAAATGTATAGTTAGTCCAATAAAAAAAGTATCATTGCTCAATGCAATACTCTTGTTATTTTGATATCTAAATCTTTGGACTAACACGGCTACTCCAATCAACGTGACGTATAATATAATATATATATATATATATATATATATATATATATATATATATATATGTAAAATAAAAGTATATAACTATATATTAAAAATGAAACCCTTATTTATTTAGTTCATGATTCATAAAGAGCATAGAATTTTAAACAAATTTCCAGGTTACTTCTATTATCTAATTTGTTTTCTTCATTTGGTGTCTTTTTTTAAAAACTCAGGAGCTGCTAATTAGTGGGTTTGGGTTTCGTGTCCCATTAAGCTCTGAAGAGCTTACAGAAATTAAATTGCCTCACATTTTTCCTTGCACCTGGCCTCACAAACTCTAAAGGCGGCCCTGAATTTAAGCACTATTCACATGTCATAATACAACTTATATATGCATCCTACATATAGTTTTATATAATTTAAATATTTTTATACATAGTAACGTCAGAAATATAGTACTGTAATCAGAAAGGTATTAGTTATTGCTTTAAATAAATTGCTTTTGCATTTTATATCATACAAAAAAACAAAACAAAGATACAGGTAGAGAAGATTGTGGGGTAGATTTAGAATAGTGCGAGCGGACATGAAACAATGTAGCGTATCATGTCCACTACAGATCGATAAATGACTACAGCATACACTGTAGGCATTTATCATTGCACCAGCAGTTCTTGCGAACTGCTTGTGCAATGGCGCCCCTTGCAGATTCGCAGGCAATCGGCCGCTAGCAGAATGTGTCAATCAACCCGATCATATTCAATCGGATTGATTTCTGTCCGTGGCCTCAAAGCAGGCGGACTAGTTATGGAGCAGTGATCTTTAGTCCACTGCTTCATAACTTCCGTTTTTCCGGCGAGCCTGAGCTTGATAAATCGGCCCCTGTGATTTACTGGTGGGGAAAAATGTGCGAAGAAAAAATTATAGAAAAAAGTAAATTATAAAGATGTTTAAAATTGCAAGCTCTATCTGAATCAAAACAGAGCATTTTTGGGTTTCATGTCCCTTTAATTTAATTAATAATTCAGCATAAATCCTCAGCAGACAGTGTTTCCACTGGGGTATGGAAGCATTGTGTTTGTGATTATTGCACAAAGGAGTGTTTGTATGTTTCTCTAAAATATGTATTTGTGGTTTTGTGTTGCTAAGAAATGCCTTGGTGTGACTATTTCTGATTGTTTGGAAGACAAATAGAAGTAGAGTTGAATTTCGGTGATAGAAAAAAACTGTTTCATTTGAATATATAAATACTAGTCCTAGAGCCCGTGTGCATGGGCTATTTTTTGCAGTACAGCAGTTCCACCCCTTGCTCTCTCTCTATCCCCCCTCTATTTTGCTCTCCCTGCCCCCTGTCTTTTGCTCTCTCTCTCTACCTCTCTTCTGCTCTCTCTCTCCCTCTCCCCCTCTCTCTATTTTGCTCTCTCCCCCCTCTCTTTTGCTCTCTCTCTCACCCCTCTCTTTTAATCTCTCCCCACTGTCTTTTGCTCTCTCTCTCCCCCTCTATTTCCTCCCTCTCTTTTGTACTCTCCCCCTCTCTTTTGCGCTCTCCCCCTCTCTTTTGCTCACTCTCTCCCCGCTCTCTTTTGCTCTCTCTCCTCTTCTCTTTTGCTGTTTCTCTCCCTCTCTTTTGCTCTCTCTATCCCCCTCTTTTGCTCTCTCTCCCATTTCTTTTGATCTCTTTCCCCCCTCACTTTTGCTGTCTCTCTTCCCCTCTCTTTTGCTCTATCTCTCCCCCTCTCTTTTGCTCTCTCTCACCCCTTTTTTTGCTCTCTCTCCCCTCTCTTTTGCTGTCTCTCTCCCTCTCTTTTGCTCTCTCTATCCCCCCTCTTTTTCTCTCTCTATCCCACCCTCTTTTGCTCTCTATATCCCTGTCTTTTGCTCTATATCTCCCCCTCTTTGGCTCTCTCTCTCCTCCCTCTTTTGCTCTCTCTCTCCCCTCTCTTTTGCTCTCTCACCTCTTTTTTTGCTCTCTCTCCCCTCTCTTTTGCTGTCTCTCTCCCTCTCTTTTGCTCTATCTATACCCCCTCTTTTGCTCTCTCTATTCCACCCTCTTTTGCTCTCTCTATCCACATATTTTGCTCTCTCTCTCCCCCTCTTTTGCTCTCTCTCTCCTCCCTCTTTTGCTTTCTCTATCCCCCATCTTTTGCTCTCTCTATCCCCCTTTCTTTTGCTCTCTCCCCCCTCTCTTTCGCTGTCTCTCCCCCCCCCTCTTTTGCTCTCTCCGCCCCTCTTTTGCTCTCTCTCCCCCCTTTCTTTTGCTCTCGTTCCCCCTATCTTTTGCTGTCTCTCTCCCCCTCTCTTTTGCTCTCTCCCCTCTCTTTTGATCTCTTTCCCCCTCTCTTTTGTGCTCTCTCTCTCCTCCCTCTTTTGCTCTCTCTCTCCCCTCTCTTTTGCTCTCTCACCTCTTTTTTTGCTCTCTCTCCCCTCTCTTTTGCTGTCTCTCTCCCTCTCTTTTGCTCTATCTATACCCCCTCTTTTGCTCTCTCTATTCCACCCTCTTTTGCTCTCTCTATCCACATATTTTGCTCTCTCTCTCCCCCTCTTTTGCTCTCTCTCTCCTCCATCTTTTGCTTTCTCTATCCCCCATCTTTTGCTCTCTCTATCCCCCTTTCTTTTGCTCTCTCCCCCCTCTCTTTCGCTGTCTCTCCCCCCCCCCTCTTTTGCTCTCTCCGCCCCTCTTTTGCTCTCTCCCCCCCTTTCTTTTGCTCTCGTTCCCCCTATCTTTTGCTGTCTCTCTCCCCCTCTCTTTTGCTCTCTCCCCTCTCTTTTGATCTCTTTCCCCCTCTCTTTTGTGCTCTCTCTCTCCCCTCTCTTTTGCACTCTCACCCTCTCTTTTGCTCTCTCTCCCCCCTATCTTCTCCCTCTCTTCCCCCTCTCTTTTGCGCTCTTCCCCCTCTCTTTTGCTCTCTCTTCCCCCTTTCTCTCCCTCTCTTTTGCTGTCTCTCTCCCTCTCTTTTGCTCTCTCTATCTCCCCTCTTTTGCTCTCTCTCTATCCCCTTTATTTTGCTCTCCCTCTCTTTTTCTCTCTCTATCCCCCTCTTTTGCTCTCTCTCTATCCCCCCTCTTTTGAGCTCTCTCTTTCATGGCCGCATCATACCCCCTGTCACGCCAGGTCTGTCCCAGATGACAGGAGGTTAGTCTGTTGAAGGCCAGGTGTGTTTGTCCTCGCGCAGTCTCTACTGCGCATTACAGCTTCAGACAAACACACTTGACCTTTTATATTATAGGATATTTCCAAAAAAACAAAACATAAGTGGTTTAAATGTGTCATAAAATATATTTTCTTTTTTAATGTTCCATGTTTTTGTAACTTGGAAGAACTAATGACTTACTTGAACCCTGGACCCCAGCAAACATGTACTTATGGATGTTTTTTTGTTACTGCTATGGGCCAGGTCCCATGTGCTTGATGCTAGGGGGTAGATTTAATAAAGAGCAAGCAGACTTGATTTGCTTTAGCGAATCTTGTCCGCTTGACCTCGCTAAATGCTGATAGCATACGTTGTCTTCATTTAACATTGCACAAGCATTTCTTGTGCTTCCCCTTCACATTCACGGCCGCTAGCAGAGGGTGTCAGTCATCCCAATAGGATCGGATCAGGATTATTGCAGTCCGCCACCTAAAAGGTGCAGACAAGTAAAGGAGCACTAAAGGGACATGAAACCCAAAACATTTCTTTCATGATTCAGATAGAGAATACAATTTTAAACAACTTTCCAATTTACTTCTATTATTTCATTTGCTTCCTTCTCTTGTTATCCTTTGCTGAAAGGTTTATCTAGGCAAGTTCATGAGCAGCAGAGAACCTAGGTTCTAGCTGTTGATTGGTGACTGCATATATATATTGAATGTGATTGGCTTACCCATGTGTTCAGTTAGAAATTAGTAATGCATTGATGCTCCTTCAACAAATGATACCAAGAGAATGAAACAGATTAGATAATAGAAGTAAATTAGAAAGTTGTTTAAAATTGTATTCTCTATCTGAATCATGAAAGAAAAATGTTGGGTTTCATGTACCTTTAACTTAGGTTTCTGGTGAACCGGAAACTTTGGGGTAGATTGCAGCATCCGCTGCTTGTTAAATCTACCCCGATGTTTGGAATATGAGTGATGGGTGCAGGTTGAAAGTTATGGGTTGTACAACCTAAAATAGTAGAAAGTCCAAAAGGTTTTCCAGCACCTGGGAACAGGGAGGTGTGCAAGCTTACAGGGTACGGCACAATATCCAAAAACGAATATGTATCCCGAAAAGTAAGCAGCACCACCAGAATTTCGTCAACAGATTAGTGCAATCTGCACAGTATCAAATCCAGACCACAAAATAGAAACGTTTCGGACTTAGTCCTTAATCATGCATGCTTACTTTTTGGGATACAACCTAAAATAGTGTTAACAACAAATTAGCACAACCCTAAAACTTTACTTTTCTAGTTCCACATTTAATTTTCTTCAAAAAAGAACACCTCTACAGTGTGATCTTGAGTATGAGAGAAAATAAATTGTAAGGTTAATATTAAGACTCATTGAAATTGTTGTACAGGGATCTAAACAAGCCCAGGCATATGCTGTATTAGATTAAATAGATCAGGATTAAACCCTATTGGCAGACTAGGACAATGAATATTCTGTATGTCATGGAAACAGGACGGATACAAAGGTCTACCAGCGACTGTATGCTTTATTCTGGGCATGATCCCAGATCTTAAAGGGACATTCCAGACAAAAATTTGAATCCACATGGATGCATTTCAGTTTTGAATAAGAGCATTTTTGTAATATATATGTATTATTCTAATAAAAGCTATAGCTGTTTCAAAAGTGTATTTAAGTATGCACCATGCACCAGCATTTTAAACACAGCACTTGCTCAGAGAGCCTAACGTACTTGTACCATCTGGTAATGACTCAATGTGTTAATTGCTGACATGACACAAGCCCCACTGGTGCTCTGAGCAGCTGCAGCATTTAAAATGCTGGTGCACTGAGAATATCTAGCTATGCTTCACATGCACTTGCAGAGAAAAATGTTAACACTAAAACAGTAATAACTTTTACTAGAAGCATTTTTGACAATAAAGTACATGCATATTGCAAATATGTTTCTATTCAAAGATTTAGTTCATCTTTGTGTATTTAAATTTTGACTAGAATATCCCTTTAAGGATTAAAAGGGTTACATGTTCTCAGTATTTTTTTGATCAATTTCTTTTCCATTCTTTCCTTTCTATTTTCTCTTAAAAGGATGCAATGCATTAAATAATAACTTATCAGCCAATTCTAAACATTTGTATAAACTATTTAAAGGGACGTTTAACTGCTGGGTACGACTACAGTAACATGTTTACTACTCACTATGCTATTGTCTTTCCTCCTGGACCTTTAAAGCCATTCTCTTATTTTAACTCTGCATTTTATAGTGGGTGCCGCCATCTTGTAGTGCACGTATTGTTGAATTCTATGTTAGGAGCAGTGCGCTTTATCAGATCTGTGATGTTGCTGGCTTTTTGACAACTGTACTTTGTTCACACACAGTTTAAAAAGTTACATTACAACTATAAGTTCCAAGATGGCGGAGCCCAGTGTGAAGCTGGGAAAATAGCATAGTGAGTAGTTATCATGCTACTGTAGTTGTATTAAAGGGAAATGAAACACAATTTTTTTTCTTCCATGATTTAGATAGAGCATGCAATTCTAAACATCTTTCTAATTTACTTCTATTATCTAATTTGCTTAATTCTCTTGATATCCTTTGCTGAAAGTCATATCTAGATAGGCTCAGTAGCAACTGATTGGTGTCTGCACATAGATGCATTGTGTGATTGGCTCAACCATGTGCATTGTGATTTTTCAGCAAAGGATATCTAAAGAATGAAGCAAATTAGATCATAGAAGTAAATTGGGATGTTGTTTAAAATTGGATTCTCTATCTGAATCATGAAAGAAAATTTATGGGTTTAATGTTCCTTAAAGTTTATTGTCCCTTTAACCTTTTGCTGCAATTGTTTTTCAATACCCAAATTCCCCTAACCATTTGGCGACGGTTCCGGGTATCTCCCGATATGTTGGATGACCTTCAGGTGTGGGAGGAGTTTGCCTTTGGCAGGAGGTTGTTCCTTCCAACGCAGTAATTCAGCTGTTTACAGACGCTCCCGGGTCTCACGGGTATGGGGCTTTCTTGTCCGGGCAATGGGGTGCTGGCCCGTGGCCTAGCACGTGGGTGGACAAAGGGCTGGTTCGGAACCTATGCCTTTTGGAACTGTTTCCCATCATGGTTGCCCTTGAAATCTGGGGTAAACAGCTTCGGGATCGGGAGGTGGTTTTCTGGACTGATAACATGAGCGTTGTTTTTGCTATTAACAAGCTCTCGTCCGGTTCACCTCCGGTAGTGCGATATTTGAGGCTATTGGTGCTGAGGTGTCTGCACCTGAATATTGTGTTCCGTGCTAGACATGTCCCGGGCATTCAGAATAGGATTGCGGATGCGCTTTCCCGTTTTCAATGGGAGGCCTTTCATGCGTTGGTTCCTCATGCGGATACTAACGGATCGCCTTGTCCTGATTACTTATGGCAGGTGGCGCTGGATGGGGACCTTTGATCATGATGATCCGGTCTTCACTCGCTCCGTCCACTTGGACAACCTATGTAAAGCATTGGGCAGAATGGATCGCCTTCTGTGACTCAAGGGGCCGTCCTTCCTGCGACGGCGACCAATGGGGCCTTCTTGAATGGATTACCGAACTTAAAGGTAATGGGGTTTCGAAGACGGCGGTTGGGTCTTGGCTCACCGCCGTGTCCTTTTTCTGCAAACTATATGGCCTCTCTGACTACTCTAGGACCTTCCTGGTTAGGCAGGTCCTGAGGGGTTGGGGGCATATGGTGCCCAGAACAAGGGATGTTAGGGAGCCAGTCACCATTGAACGTTTGGTGGTGTTATGTCAAGCCTTGCCGGCGGTGTGTTCATCTACCTATGAGGCCACCCTGTTCTCGGCCGCCTTTGGGTTGGCCTTTCACGGGGCAATCAGGGTGGGGTAATTGGTCCCCCCCTCGAGGAACAAGCCTGGAGGCCTTCTGAATTCCTACATCAAGAACGACGAGTCATTGATTCTTGTTTTCATTCCCAGATCCAAAACCCACCAAGAGGGGAGAGGAGCATGGTTGTCTTTGCCGGCCCATGATGGGTCGGTCTGTTGCCAGTCACACTTATCAAAGCCTACATGGACGTGCGTCCGGAAGGGCTCCTCACAGTTCCTAGTTCACGGGGATGGATCCCCGTTGATGAGGTTCCAGTTTCGGAGAGTATTGGGCTGGGCGGCATCTCGAGTCGGCCTTGACCCAAGGGTCATTGCTCCTCATTCATTCAGAGTGGGAGCGGCTACTACTGCCA
Source organism: Bombina bombina (assembly GCF_027579735.1). Lineage (NCBI taxonomy): Eukaryota > Metazoa > Chordata > Amphibia > Anura > Bombinatoridae > Bombina > Bombina bombina. The sequence goes on from NC_069506.1 coordinate 138,208,825, forward strand.
CGGGTTTAGGTTGGTCTGCTGACCACATTAGGGCTCTGGGGAGATGGAGGTCAAAAAGGTATTTATTGTACGTTAGGCCTTTGACTGTTTGATTGATGTTTTCTTGTTACAGTGTCACTCATACATCCACTGGGTGGAGCTTCGGGCGATTGCAAGACCTGATGGGCGTCAGCTGGGGTTCCCCTCAATCCATGTCACGGTTAGATGGTTGGGGCGTAGAGGTCTTACGTGGCAGGCTCTGCCTGAGTTACTGCAATGGGCGTTGCGCAGGTGGGAGAAACCCCATGTATTAATCATTCACGCCGGAGGGAATGATATGGGGCTCCTGCCGTGCAAGCAGCTCAGTGCAGTCATTCAATCAGATCTGCGCACATTTCAAGCTTGGGTCCCTCAAGTAAGAATAGGGTGGTCCAATATTATCCCCAGGATAGAGTGGCGTCACATGCAATCCCACAGCGCAGCTTTCCAGGTCAATAAGAAGATCAATAGGGAGTTTAGGATCTTCTTAGGCCAGTCAGGAGGTTTTGTTGTAGAGCATGGGAACATTACAACGGCTGAGAGGAGCCTCTACAGAAGGGACGGGGTGCACCTCTCTGAGAGGGGCATTGACCTGTTCCTCTGTAATTTGAGGTGTGCTATTTTGCTACATCTATAGGTGTGGCGGCAAGAGCTGTGCCTGTTGGGCTATCTCTTGTGGAGGTTGGTTCGCGCCCCGGGTTTGCCATCAGAGGTAGAGTGACGGCTGCCCAGGGGAGGGTGATCTCTGCAGGCACGCGCCTGGGGTCACTCCCCATTCTAAAGATGCTGAGAACTCCCTAAGCTTCTGCGTGCAGCTGAGCTCCGCTTGTGTGGGCATTCACGGGCGCGGCCTTTCTTCCTAGCGGGGGGTTGCTTACTCCTAGCTAGATTGCTGCCACATGTTTTAGCTGGCCCCGTTGAGTCCAGCCGGTTCTCATGTTCTATAATAAATGTGACCCACGGGTCTTTACCCACATACTTGTGTCTGTGTGTTATTTATTCTAAGTTATGAATAAAGTTATTAAGGTTATAATGTTTACGTACATAGTTATAGTTGAGTCAGTTTTATGGCTCTTATTATATTTTATTACAGCAAGCCAGGAGGATAGGGCATTTAATTAATTAAGACAGTGGAGGGCAGCATAGCCCAGAACGAACATAATAATTAAGGCCCTTAGGAGTGTGCTGCTGTGAAGTGGCAACAATTTTGCAGTAGTGAGGGTGAGGTTTAGCTTACCCTTTAAGTAGTCAGCTTACAGGCCCCAAACCCTCTTTCCAGCTTGTCTTCACAGCTTCCCTCCCTCCCTTCAATTTGTTAAAGCGGCAATCTCTAGGCTGGGCATCACTATGGTGTTTCAGCAAGGTGTCCGAGGCAGGATGAGGGCTACGCGGCTTGTTTCCTTAAGTCCGAGGACGGTAGTTTTTTGACTCCCCAGGTAGTGGCATGGTTTCGCGCCTCGTCACACCTGGTCCTACTGGTCTGGAGATCTTTTGACTTACACCCTGGTTAGGCGGTTGGTCCACGCCCCGGTTTGCCATCAGAGGTAGAGTGACGGCTGCCCAGGGGAGGGTGATCTCTGCAGGCGCGCGCCTGGGGTCCCTCCCCATTCTAAAGATGCTGAGAACTCCCTAAGCTTCTGCGTGCAGCTGAGCTCCGCTTGAGTGGGCATTCATGGGCGCGGCCCTTCTTCCTAGCGGGGGGTTTCTTACTCCCAGCTAGATTGCCGCCACATGTTTTAGCTGGCCCCGTTGAGTCCAGCCGGTTCTCATGTTCTGTAATAAATGTCACCCACGGGTCTTTACCCACATACTTGTGTCTGTGTGTTATTTATTCTAAGTTATGAATAAAGTTATTAAGGTTATTATGTTTATGTACATAGTTATAGTTGAGTCAGTTTTATGGCTCTTATTATATTTTATTACAGCAAGCCAGGAGGATAGGGCATTTAATTAATTAAGTGAAGAATGGATAGAGCTTACTGTGCTTCTATGCAGGACTAAAACTAGTTTTAGTTTTTTCAGGTTTGGGTTCAGGTCACTGTTAGAGGTCAATGTAGTTAAATGGACACTAAAGTCAAAATTAAACTTTTATTGTTCAGATAGTTTCTAATTTACTTCCATCATCAAATAGTGCATTGTCTTTTTATACACACGCTTTCTGAGGCACCAGCTACTACTAAGCATACGCAAGAGTTCAGAGTGTTATATATACTAGTCTGTAATTGGCTGATGACTGTCACATGATACAGGGGGTCAGCAAATAGGGAGCAAATGTGTCCAAAAAAAAAATAAAATCTACTGCTTATTTGAAATTTAGATTAAAGGGACACTGAACCCAAATTTTTTATTTTGTGATTCAGATAGAGCATGCAAATTTAAGCAACTTTCTAATTTACTCCTATTATCACTTTTTCTTCGTTCTCTTGCTTTCTTTCTTTGAAAAAGAAGGCATCTAAGCTATTTTTTTGGTTCAGAACCATGGAAAGCACTTGTTTATTGGTGGGTGAATTTATCCACCAATCAGCAAGAACAACACATTGTGTTCACCAAAAATGGTCCGGCATCTAAACTTACAGTCTTGCATTTCAAATAAAGATACCAAGAGAATGAAGAGAATTTGATAATAGGAGTAAATTAGAAGGTTGCTTAAAATTGCATGCTCTATCTGAATCACAAAAGAAAAAAAATTGGGTTCAGTGTCCCTTTAAGTGGTATTGCATTGTCTTCTTGTTATGCACTTGTAAATCGTGCAATTCTACTGTATTTAATAAGTCTATTTAATATTTAGCATGACATGTGGTGAAGGAGAAGATTGCAGATGCACAGTGGTAACTTGTGACAGGATCCTTTACTTGTGCGTGATTGGCTGCGTGTGAGCAGGGGGCTGCATTGCAAACTAGCCAGGTGGATAGGGTGTCTGCCTAGCTTTGTTACATTTGGCCCTTAGTGGCTGGATATAGAGATCACTGAGTCAATATACAGAGCTTTATAATGTGATACGGTCAATAAAAGGGGACACCTATAAAAAAAATCTGCTGTTTCTAGATTTTTACATTTTAGGAACTAACATAAAACCTAGCACATTTTCACCTAGCAAATTAACAGAAAGAATAGTCAATTCTTAGTTATATTTAGAAATATATGTGCATGAAATATCTTTAAAAGCTAGGAAGGGTAACGCGGTACAATTAGGTATGCAAGGAATGTCTTTGCTAATAATTGTAAACATCACTCCCTTTGATATAATCCTCTCCTCATGGCTACATTCCCAGATTCAAGAGTAGTGAAGCATTGAAGTACCAGGTGAGACCAGTCAGAGCTTTCATTAGAATAACTTCTAATACATTATTAGAAAATGAAACTGAAGTCAGGGTATACAGGGCTTATCACAGAGCAACAAGTTCTGACATGTTAATCTTCTTCTAGACTTGCAAGTTGCTGAATGCTAAATGATAATGGGGTTAGGGCTACATTATTATACACCTATAAAACAGTATGTAAACATAGAGCAAAAGTAAGCCACAAACAATTTACTTCTGCCAAATTGGTTAACTCTTTGCATCTTAGTTTTTGTACCAACAATGGACTAGATTACGAGTGGAGCGCTAAATTATTGTGCACCCGCAAAAAGGCAACTTTGCCCGTTTGCAGGCATGCAATAATTAACCAGCTGTGCAAGGTTCTGATGCCTCTGATGTCTCTGACGGCATCAGAATGAGGCTCCCATTGCACGCAAGCAATATTTAGCGCTCCACTCATAGGGGGGTAGTTATCAAGCCGTCTACTTTTCTGACTTCGCCGGCCCAGTACGCCCGCCTAAGCTCGCCTACCTTCGCCGCCGCGGACCTTGAATACGTTCGCCTAAGTCATCAAAAAAAGCTGTCAAAAAGCCGCGGTGCGATGAGCAGCGGACTGTGAGAGTTATCACTCATCCGATCTCGCTGCCCTTCGGCTTTTTCCCATCTTTATTGCTAGCCTGTCACTAAGCACCCACACTAAACTACACTGTTCTATCCCTATACCGGTGCCCCCGGAGCCCCCCGCAACTCAATAAAGTTACTAACCCCTAAACCGCCGCTCCTAGACCCTGCCGCAACTCTTATAAATGTATTAACCCCTAAACCGCTGCTCCTAGACCCTGCCGCAACTCTTATAAATGTATTAACCCCTAAACCGCCGCTCCCGGACACCGCTGCCACCTACATTATACCTAGTAACCCCTATCCTGCCCCCCCTACACCGTCGCCCTCTATAATAAAATTATTAACCCCTATCCTGCTGATCCCGCATCTCGCCACAACTAAATAAATAGTTTAACCCCTAAATCGCCGCTCCCTGAACCCGCCGCAACCTATATTAAACCTATTAACCCCTATCCTGCCCCCCTACACCGTCGTCACCTATAATCAGCCAATAGAATGCAAGCTCAATCTGATTGGCTGATTCTATCAGCCAATCAGATTTTTCCTATCTTAATTCCGATTGGCTGATAGAATCCTATCAGCCAATCGGAATTGAGGGGACGCCATCTTGGATGACATCCCTTAAAGGAGCCTTCATTCGTCGTAGTCCGTCGGTGAAGAAGGAGGTTCCGCGTCGGCGGGAGGAAGATTCAAGACCCAGCTTGGAAGATGACATCGCCCGGATAGAAGACCTCTTCAGCGCCTCTTTGAAGATGACATCACCCGGATCGAAGACTTCTTCATCGCCGCCTGGATGATGACTTCATCGGATGGAAGATTTCTTCAGCGCCGCTTGGAGGATTAACTTCTTCCGCTCCGGATGTCCACTTCGGTTCCATCGCTGCTCGGCTGAGTGAAGACGACTAAAGGTAGGATGATCTTCAGGGGATTAGTGTTAGGTTTTTGTAAGGGGGGTTTGGGTTAGATTAGGGGTATGTGGGTGGTGGGTTTTAATGTTGGGGGGGGTTTGTATTTTTCTTTTACAGGCAAAAGAGCTGAACTTTTTGGGGCATGCCCCCACAAATGGCCCTTTTAAGGGCTGGTAAGGTAAAAGAGATTTGAACTTTATTTAATTTAGAATAGGGTAGGGCATTTTTTTATTTTGGGGGGGTTTGTTATTTTATTAGGGGGCTTAGATTAGGTGTAATTAGCTTAAAATTGTTGTAATATTTTTAAAATGTTTGTAACTTATTTTTTTATTTTTTGTAACTTAGCTTTTTTTATTTTTTGTACTTTAGTTAGTTTATGTAATTGTATTTAATTGTAGTTATTTGTAGGTAGTTTATTTAATTAATTTAATGATAGTGTAGTATTAGGTTTAATTGTAACTTAGGTTAGGATTTAGTTTACAGGTAATTTTGTATTTCTTTTAGCTAGGTAGTTATTAAATAGTTAATAACTATTTAATAACTATTCTATCTAGCTAAAATAAATACAAAGTAACCTGTAAAATAAATATAAATCCTAAGATAGCTACAATATAATTATTATTTATATTGTAGCTATCTTAGGGTTTATTTTACAGGTAAGTATTTAGTTTTAAATAGGAATAATTTATTAAAGTATAGTGTAGTGTTAGGTGTAATTATAACTTAGGTTAGGATTTATTTTACAGGTAAATTTCAGTTTATTTTAGCTAGGTAAGCTATTAAATAGTTAATAACTATTTAATAGCTATTGTACCTAGTTAAAATAAATTGAAAGTTGCCTGTAAAATAAAAATAAATCCTAAGATAGCTAGAATATAATTATTATTTATATTGTAGCTATATTAGGGTTTATTTTAAAGGTAAGTATTTAGTTTTAAATAGGATTCATTTAGTTAATAATAAAAATATTATTTAGATTTATTTAATTAATATTTAAGTTAGGGGGGCGTTAGGGTTAGGGTTAGACTTAGGTTTAGGGGTTAATAATTTTATTACAGTGGCGGCGGCGTAGTGGGGGGCAGGATAGGGGTTAATAAATTTATTATAGGTGGTGACGGTGTAGGGGGGCAGATTAGGGGTTAATAGGTTTAATATCGGTTGCGGCGGGTTCAGGGAGCGGCGATTTAGGGGTTAAACTATTTATTTAGTTGCGGCGAGGTGCGGGATCAGCAGATTAGGGGTTAATAAATTTATTATAGGTGGTGACGGTGTAGGGGTGGCAGATTAGGGGTTAATAAATGTATTATAGGTGGCGACGGTGTAGGGGGGGCAGGATAGGGGTTAATACATTTATTATAGTTGCGGTGGGCTCCGGGAGCGGCGGTTTAGGGGTTAATATGTATAGAGTAGCTTGCGGTGGGCTCCGGGAGCGGCGGTTTAGGGGTTAATATGTATAGAGTAGCTTGCGGTGGGCTCCGGGAGTGGCGGTTTAGGGGGTAATAACTTTATTTAGTTGCGGCGGTGTAGGGGGGCAGATTAATGGTGTTTAGACTCGGGGTACATGTTAGGGTGTTAGGTGTAGACAGCTCCCATAGAAATCAATGGGATGTCTGTCAGCAGCGAACTTGTACTTTCGCTATGGTCAGACTCCCATTGATTCCTATGGGATCCGCCGCCTCCAGGGGTTGCGGTTTGAAAACCAGGTACGCTGGGCCGGAAAAGTGCCGAGCGTACCTGCTAGTCATTTGATAACTAGCAAAAGTAGTGAGAATGTGCGCGGAACATCTGGAGTGACGTAAGAATCGATCTGTGTCGGACTGAGTCCGGCGGATCGAAGCTTACGTCACTAAATTCTACTTTAGCTGGTCTCGAGCCTTTTGATAACTAAGGCAAATCAGCCTCGCCACAAATACGCTGCGGAATTCCAGCGTATTTGAGGTTGACGGCTTGATAACTACCCCCCATAGTGAAAATGACTTACTTAATCAATGATTTGTTAAGAAGATACTTTTATTCAGAACTTCGGTTTCTATAATATTTCATTTATATAATTTTCATTTCAACACAACATGAAAAGTTCCAAAGGTGAGCTGCACTCTTTAAAATTATGTAATTTCCTTAATTTAAGCTGAATACAAATTTAAATCATCTTTGTATAACAGGGAGGATTAATCCAGTAATGCACAGTGCCTTTAAATGGCTCCATTGTTGAGCAGTAAGAATAGAGAGCTATTTTACTGCAGTTAGGTCATATTGTCTCAGGATAAGTCCTGAGAGCTAGTAATAGACAGGACAGAAGAGATTCTAGACCTTATGAATTGGGGGTACTAAAAAAGTTGCCACAATGCCATATATTGGGTTTGGAGGGTGCTATAGCTTGGTTTATCATTTTCTACTATTTTTTGTGATTAGCACCCCATAAAACTGCCACTGAAAGGGTGGTGTGGCTGTGGACTAATGGAGACTAAAAGGTAAGACAGATAAAGGGCTTGTGGAGGATAAGAGTTAGGAAAACATTAAGGTATAGGACAGTGGAGATAGGTAAAATGTATACGTTTGGTCAAAACAACTATCATTATTCCTGCTATAGAAGGAGGAAAAAATAGGTCAATCCTATATTTGTCCAATTCTTAAGTTATTGTAAGGAATTCCTCCCTAAAATGTAAAACAACTCTCTACAGCATTCCCATAAGGCATCTTTAATGGACACTAAAGTAAAAATTAAACTTTCATGATTTAGAAAGGGCATGCAATTTTATTAAATGATCTAATTTATTTCCATTACTAAACTGTGCACAGTCTTTTTTTAAAAACTTATTTTTATTAAGAGAAAACACAGGTACAAGATACAAAGCCATACTTGTCCTATGGGTACAGATATATAATGAAAGATCAGAAACAATTGCAAATACCAAAATGTCAAACCTTTGTAATTAACAGATACATAGTTAGCTTAGTTTTAAAGTGAAGGTCAATTTCGATGAATCGGTGCCCGGTTTTTAATAATCCTCTTAAAAACAAGGGCACTGTAATTAATCAAAATTGACATTTCACTTGTTTTCTTTCAATACTTACCTTTTAATCCTGACAGCCGCTCCTGCGCTTCCTCCGCCTGTCTCAAGCCTTCTTCGTGGGTCAAAAATGACGAATCCGGCTTCCTCCAATCACGGTGTTGCCTCAGGCCATGATTCCTCCGGGGGGAAGCCATAATTTGAGGAATCTGGATTCGTCATTTCTGATGTATGAAGAGGCTTCCGACGGCCAAGGGAATCGCTGGATCGGCTGTGAAGATTAAAAGGTAAGTATTTGAAGAAAAAGAGTGAATTGTCAATGATAAATTAAAGTGCCCTTGTTTTTAAGGATTATTAAAAACCGGGCACCAATTCATCAAAATTGACTTAACTTTAATAGAGGTAAAAAAATAAGTGTGTATACTGCACCCACATTTCTGAAAACGACAAGAATTAGAAAAAATATCCTGTACTATTATAACAATAACATAAACAGTAGGAGTATTACTGCTCAGCACAAATTTCTAAGATGCAAGTGAGCTACCTGCGTTTGTCAGATTTATCATTTATGACAAATAATAAAAAGGAAAACAACAAAATCTTTAAAACCAAAGAACATTATGACCTAACATAGAAACAAAAAAAAACATTGCAGCGCCACTGTGATACAAACCATTTATTGGGGTATGTATTAATACTTTTCTTATTATTATTTTACTTAGAATGGAAGTGGTTAAAAAAATGTTGAAAGGGCTTAGATTCCCATTCTACTAATATAAATGAGGAAGGTATCTTTTTCTTTTTCCTTCTTTCTTTCCCCACTAACTTGGGAGAGTTTGACAAAAAGGAAGTCCATTTGCTAATTTTTGCTCATTTTTGAACAAGGTTCTAAATTTAAGACCCCCTAGGTATACATTACAGTAATTATTTAATAAAGTCCAAACACTGTTAATGTCAACTACAATAAAGACACATTGACTGCACATAGTTTAGCATTGAACAAAAAAAGCTAGTTTAATCCCAATTTGTTTAATAACAGTGTCAATACTTTTATTAATTTGGTGGAAAATGATATTAAAATATTACAAACTAAGGTCAAAAAAGAGAGAGTGTCTCAGGAACACAAATCCAGATTTATGAATTTTAGCAAAAATGACAACATGGCCCTTAAAACACTTAAGATGAATAAAAATATCATTTTAAAAGGAGCTGATAAAGGTGGGGCAACGGTAATTATGGACAGGGACTATTACATAGCAGAGATTAATTCTCAACTTAATGATTCCACTACATATAAGAAGGTCTCAAGTAATCCTGTATTTAAGATACAGAAAGAGATCAAGCACATACTCAACCAAGCTGTTAGTATGAAAGTGATAGATGAAAAGTTGGTTGATTACCTCTACATTGATAAACCCAGGACGCCCATATTTGACACAGTTCCAAAAATTCATAAAAATGCACAAAAGCCCCCAGGGAGACCAATCGTTTCCTGTGTGGAATCAGTCTTCACCAACATCTCCAAATTTGTTGATAAATTATTACAGCCCGAAGACACTAGCATGGCCAGTTACATTAAGGACACAGGACACTTCTTGGAGAGGGTTAAAAATATAGAACTTCCCACTTGTCGTTATCTGCTGTTCACCATGGACGTCAGCAGTTTATATACCTCCATTAAACACTAGACTGGCATTGCCATCATAAGAAAGACACCCATGGTGAGCAGCAGATACACAACAGCCCAATGTGACTTTATAGAAAAATTACTGTGCCTTATACTTTACTGGAATTATTTCCTTTTTCAGGAGGATTGGTACATTCAGGTGAGAGGGACAGCTATGGGGTCCAATGTTGCCCCATCCTACGCCAACCTTTACATGAACGAATTAGAGGAAAGAAAAGTATATTAAAATCATCTGTTTAAAGAACATGGAGCAGTTTGGCTCCGCTATATAGATGACGTGTTTGGCGTGTGGTGGGGTGGCGTTGGATCCCTCACACAATTCATTACAGAACTTAATTTAGAGGTAAGGGGTCTATGTTTTACAATCACCCATAGTGAAGAATCAGTTGCATTCCTAGACACTAAAATTATTAAAGGAGAGTATGGTTTAAAATTTGATCTATTTGTTAAGGAAACCGACAGGAACACTATGTTGAGGTTTGACAGCTTTCACCCCAAAAGACTATTGGAGTCATTACCCAAGAGCCAACTCCTGCGAGTAAATAGGATTGTTAGTGAAGAGGGGGTAAGAAATGAAAGATTGACACAGATGAAAAATAAATTTCTTGAAATAGGATATCCAACTAGTCTTATTGATAAAAAATTGAAGGAAATACAATATCCTAGAAAAATATCTTCTCACAATCTTGACAAAAAAGGAGATAGAATGGCTTTTGTTTCTCAGCACAGTGCTTATAGTGATAAAATAGGTAAAATCATTAGAAAAAAATTGGTATGTTCTGAAGAACTGTAACCCACACATTAAGTCACTACAGGAACCACCGTTAATGGCTTATAAACGAGTAAAGAATATAAGAGACCATCTAATTAGATCTGATGTAGGCCCCATTAAGGGACCCAGACAAACATATTTGGGTAGTAAAAGACAAGGCAGTTATCCTTGTCTTGGATGCAGAGACTACACAAAAAATAAGAGACCGCATCAGTCAGCATAGATGCTACATTAGGAAGAAAAACACTGAGGCCCCGCTTTCCAAGCATTTTATTGAGAAAAATCATAACATCAGCCAACTACGTTGGCAAATTATAGAACATGTACAGGCTCCTAGAAATGGAGCTGATAGGGAGACATTGCTAAAGCAGAGGGAGATGTGGTGGATATTTAAAATGGAAACTATGGCACCCAAGGGGTTAAACCGAGATTTTGATCTCTCCTGCGTTATGTAATGTCTCATACTATCCATATGCGTGTAGATCAATACTACCAAAATTATTGAATAAAGTTACAGTAACTTTTAGGATATAACAAAAAAACTAACATCTTAAAAATAAAAATAAAAATAAAAGAGAAAAATGTTCATATAGTCCTATATAGTCACAGCAATATCCATATTTACTATATATGTGTATTTTTGTAAATAGTCTCTTCACACAAATAGTCCTATACCCTTTCAGTCTTTTATAAAAATTTTGTTTTTAATTTTGATACAAATCGTTATCATGTTAAAATGTTAAAATGTTAAAATGTTGACAATAAATATAATATTTTAGCCACTAGATGGCGGCCTACATATAGTGTATCACAGAATTGGCGCAAATTTCCTAAGGGTTTAAAAGTGTAACACATAATGTTTGTATCAGATTGCATGATTAAGGGGGTTACCCCGAAACGTTGCAACTTTATCTTAAGGTCTTCAATAAAAGTTTGAATTTTATTACAAGTGCTGGCAACATCTATTGTTTTAATAATTATTTAATAGTCAAAGGATAAACTAGTGAAGAGCCTGTACACCTTTTATGAGTAAGATAACCAATATTAGGCTAAACAGAGGAACAGTCTACTCATGAGTGACAAAGCAGCTATCAATTAGTATCACCAAGCCTAAAAAAGTACCTATTTTACTGACAGAGAAGTGTTACCACAAATAACCACTAGAGGTCATCAGGGTCAAAGAGTAAGCAATCTTGTGAAAAATAAAACAAGTGCCTGTGGTATACCTGTTATAAGAACAAAACAATACTTATTTTGTATATTCTTATAGAGCAGAACAAAAAATAAGTTTGGTAGGGCATAACTGATGTAGACTGCAATTACTCAAAGGACCTGTTTTTTATGTAGCATGCAGTTTAACAGTTTAATTTTTACCAAACCGTAACTAGGAGCTCTACAATCCATGTAATGTAAAATCAGCAAATGCTAAGATTAAAAAAAAATTACAATATTATGTAATTATAAAACTTCAAATATAACCAGAGTCTATAATTTCCGTGTGTTTTCATTAAGAGTGAGATCTCTAATCAAGAATCCTGAAGTTTACAGTAAAAATGCAATTAAAGGGACATGAAACCCAAAAATGTTTATTCATGATTCAGAGAAAACAATTTTAAACAACTTTCCAATGTACTTCTATTGTTTAATTTGCTTCCTTCTCTTGTTATCTTTTGCTGAAAGGTTTATCTAGGAAAGCTCAGGAGCAGTAAATAACCTAGGCCTAGATTTGGAGTTTGGCGGTAGCCGTGAAAACCAGCGTTAGAGGCTCCTAACGCTGGTTTTAGGCTACCTCCGGTATTTGGAGTCACTCAAAAAAGGGTCTAACGCTCACTTTTCAGCCGCGACTTTTCCATACCGCAGATCCCCTTACGTAAATTGCGTATCCTATCTTTTCAATGGGATTTTTCTAACTCCGGTATTTAGAGTCGTGTCTGAAGTGAGCGTTAGAAATCTAACGACAAAACTCCAGCCGCAGAAAAAAGTCAGTAGTTAAGAGCTTTCTGGGCTAATGCCGGTTCATAAAGCTCTTAACTACTGTACTCTAAAGTACACTAACATCCATAAACTACCTATGTACCCCTAAACCGAGGTCCCTCCACATCGCTGCAACTCGATTAAATTTTTTTAATCCCTAATCTGCCGACCGCCACCTACGTTATCCTTATGTACCCCTAATCTGCTGCCCCTAACACAGCCGACCCCTATATTATATTTATTAACCCCTAATCTGCCCCCCACAACGTCTCCGTCAGCTACCTACACTTATTAACCCCTAATCTGCCGTCCGCACGCCGCCGCCAGCTACATTATAGCTATGTACCCCTAATCTGCTGCCCTAACATCGCGGACCCCTATATTATATTTATTAACCCCTAACCTGCCCCCCACAACGTCGCCGCCACCTACCTACAATAATTAACCCCTAATCTGCCGACCGCTAAGAGCCGCCAGCTACATTATAGCTATGTACCCCTAAACTGCTGCCCCTAACACCGCCGACCCCTATATTATATTTATTAACCCCTAACCTGCCCTCCCTAACATCGCCGACACCTAACTTCAATTATTAACCCCTAATCTGCCGACCGAATCTCGCCGCTATTCTAATAAATGTATTAACCCCTAAAGCTAAGTCTAACCCTAACACTAACACCCCCCTAAGTTAAATATAATTTTAATCTAACGAAATTAATTAACTCTTATTAAATAAATTATTCCTATTTAAAGCTAAATACTTACCTGTAAAATAAATCCAAATATAGCTACAACATAAATTATAATTATATTATAGCTATTTTATGATTAATATTTATTTTACAGGTAACTTTGTATTTATTTTAACCAGGTACAATAGCTATTAAATAGTTAAGAACTATTTAATAGCTAAAATAGTTAAAATAATTACAAATTTACCTGTAAAATAAATCCTAACCTAAGTTACAATTAAACCTAACACTACACTATCAATAAATTAATTAAATAAAATATCTACAATTACCTACAATTAAACCTAACACTACACTATCAATAAATAAATTAAATACAATACCTACAAATAACTACAATAAAATAAACTAACTAAGTACAAAAAATAAAAAAATATTTACAAACATAAGAAAAATATTACAACAATTTTAAACTAATTACACCTACTCTAAGCCCCCTAATAAAATAACAAAGTCCCCCAAAATAAAAAAATGCCCTACCGTATTCTAAATTACTAAAGTTCAAAGCTCTTTTACCTTACCAGCCCTGAACAGGGCCCTTTGCGGGGCATGCCCCAAGATCAGCCAATCGGATTGAACTTGATTCTGATTGGCTGATTCCATCAGCCAATCAAAATATTCCTACCTTAATTCCGATTGGCTGATAGAATCCTATCAGCCAATCGGAATTCGAGGGACGCCATCTTGGATGACGTCATTTAAAGGAACCGCCATTCTTCAGTTGGACGTCGCCGGATGAAGATGGGTCCGCGGTGGAGGTCTTCAGGATGGAGTCCTCATCGGATGAAGATAGAAGATGCCGCTTGGAAGATGATGGTTGCCGGTCCGGATCTACTCTTCTTCCCGGATAGGATGAAGACTTTGGAGCCTCTTCTGGATCTCTTCAGCCGCCGGATGATGGATCGCCAGCCCCCGCTTGGGTTGGATGAAGATGCCGGGACGGATCGGTGAACCTGGTATGGTGAAGACAAGGTAGGATGATCTTCAGGGGCTTAGTGTTAGGGTTATTTAAGGGGGGTTTGGGTTAGATTAGGGGTATGTGGGTGGTGGGTTGTAATGTTGGGGGGGGGTATTGTATGTGTTTTTTTTTACAGGCAAAAGAGCTGAACTTCTTGGGGCATGCCCCGCAAAGGGCCCTGTTCAGGGCTGGTAAGGTAAAAGAGCTTTGAACTTTAGTAATTTAGAATAGGGTAGGGCATTTTTTATTTTGGGGGTCTTTGTTATTTTATTAGGGGGCTTAGAGTAGGTGTAATTAGTTTAAAATTGTTGTAATATTTTTCTTATGTTTGTAAATATTTTTTTATTTTTTGTAACTTAGTTCTTTTTTATTTTTTGTACTTTAGTTAGTTTATTTCATTGTAGTTATTTGTAGGTATTGTATTTAATTAATGTATTGATAGTGTAGTGTTAGGTTTAATTGTAGGTAATTGTAGGTATTTTATTTAATTAATTTAATGATAATATAGTGTTAGGTTTAATTGTAACTTAGGTTAGGATTTATCTTACAGGTAATTTTGTAATTATTTTAACTATTTTAGCTATTAAATAGTTCTTAACTATTTAATAGCTATTGTACCTGGTTAAAATAAATACAAAGTTACCTGTAAAATAAATATTAATCATAAAATAGCTATAATATAATTATAATTTATATTGTAGCTATATTAGGATTTATTTTACAGGTAAGTATTTAGCTTTAAATAGGAATAATTTATTTAATAAGAGTTAATTAATTTCGTTAGATTTAAATTATATTTAAGTTAGGGGGGTGTTAGTGTTAGGGTTAGACTTAGCTTTAGGGGTTAATACATTTATTAGAATAGCGGTGAGCTCCGGTCGGCAGATTAGGGGTTAATAATTGAAGTTACGTGTCGGCGATGTTAGGGAGGGCAGATTAGGGGTTAATACTATTTATTATATGGTTAGTGAGGCGGATTAGGGGTTAATAACTTTATTATGATAGCGGTGCGGTCCGCTCAGCTGATTAGGGGTTAATAAGTGTAGGCAGTTGGAGGCGACGTTGTGGGGGGCAGATTAGGGGTTAATAAATATAATATAGGGGTCGGCGGTGTTAGGGGCAGCAGATTAGGGGTACATAAGGATAATGTAAGTAGCTGCGGTTTACGGAGCGGCAGATTAGGGGTTAAAAATAATATGCAGGGGTCAGCGATAGCGGGGGCGGCAGATTAGGGGTTAATAAGTGTAAGGCTAGGGGTGTTTAGACTCGGGGTACATGTTAGGGTGTTAGGTGCAGACGTAGGAAGTGTTTCCCCATAGCAAACAATGGGGCTGCGTTAGGAGCTGAACGCGGCTTTTTTGCAGGTGTTAGGTTTTTTTTCAGCTCAAACAGCCCCATTGTTTCCTATGGGGGAATCGTGCACAAGCACGTTTTTGAGGCTGGCCGCTTGCGTAAGCAACTCTGGTATTGAGAGTTGAAGCTGCGTTAAATATGCTCTACGCTCCTTTTTTGGAGCCTAACGCAGCCTTTATGTGGACTCTGAATACCAGAGTTATTTTTATGGTGCGGCCAGAAAAAAGCCGGCGTTAGCTACGCGGGTCCTTACCGACAAAACTCTAAATCTAGCCGCTAGGTTCTAGCTGCTAATTGGTGGCAACATATATATTTAGATTGCGATTGGCTCCCCATGTGTTCAGTCAGTAGAGCATTGCTGCTCATTCAACAGAGCATACCAAGAATGAAGAAACATTGATAAATTAGTAAATTGGAAAGTTGCTTAAAATTGCATGTTCTATCTGAAATATTAAATAAAATATTTGGGTTTCATGTCCCTTTAAGGACAAAAATAAAGACAAAACATCAAAACATGAACTTAAAGGGATGGTAAACACCAAAAATGTTATTGTTTAAAAAAATAATTATCCCTTTATTTACCATGCCCCAGTTTTGCATAACCAACACTGTTATAGAAATATACTTTTTAGCTCTGTAATGACCTTGTATCTAAGCTTCTGCAGACTGCCCCCTTATTTCAGATCTTTTGACAGAGTTGCATTTCAGGCAATTAGTGCTGACTCTTAAATAACTCCACGTGCAATGTTATTTATATGAAACACATGAACTAACACCCTCTAGCTGTGAAAAACTGTCAAATGCATTTAGAGAAGAGGCGGCCTTCAAGGGCTTAGAAATTAGCATATGAGCCTACCTAGGTTTAGTTTTCAACTAAGAATAACAAGAGAACAATGCAAATTTGCTGATAAAAGTAAACTAGAAATTTTTTAAAAGTTACATGATCTATCTGTATCATGAAAGTGTAATTTGGACTTTACTATCCCTTTAACATTAAAGAGGCATAACAGTGATGCCATCATTCTGATAAACCAGGAACCATTTTCGAGCACTAATTAATACCATTGGGGTATTAGGAAAGGGACTAGGAATTATAACAGATTTTGCTACACTCGGTTCACAACTATTAATGTCCAGTAAACATTTTTTTCAAAGATGTGAAACCCATGAGATGAGATATAAATGTCTTGCAGACGTTTGTTTTGTTCCGCTGTATAATCTGTTGGGAGATGTTTAACTGTACTGCATTGAAATGATCAAGATATAAAAGGAGCAGGAAAGGCAGCCATATTGTTTTTACATCAGACAATAACTGCCTTAGCTAATACCTTATCATATTCCAGTCCTCAGTTTGCCAATCTTTCTGGTTAAACCAGAGCATTGTTGAATCAAAAACCATAAGCAAACTGGCAGATCCATCACAGAGAGGGTTTTTGTTAGTGAGAGAAGCTCTTGATTCATTTTCAACTTGTGTTGTTGAGTACAATGTTCAGATAGTTCACCAAGTGTACTGTCTTCACAATCCATCAATTGAATCCAGGATCCAGCATAGGTAAGTGTTCTTTTTGCAGGGATAACCCATAAAAGCATAGGAGTCTCTACTCTTACAAATCTCCCACTCTGTTGTGTGTAGCGCCTCATAGTGTCAGAGGCATCAGAGTGGTGCTCAATTTTGCTCTCAACAGCTGCACGATCTATGACAAATTCAGATTCAGTCGGGACAGGATCCAGCGATGTAATGGCACTTGAGCTCTGATTTTCTTCTATAAAATCTAAACTCATGTATAGCATCTTCCAGTGCCATGCTCAGGGATATAAATAAGGGAGTGAAAGTAGCATTCAAAGCATCTATAATATGCGTCATATTGTCAAGGACTCGCTGAAAGATCTAACTGCGTCAAAAAGATTAAATGACTCCTCGGTAGCCAAGAGGTGATATGTCTTGATTCAGGCCCTCTGCACTTTCACAAAGGTTTGGGGGCTTTATTGGCAGTGATCAGAGCTCATGGTATTTTGGCAGGAAAGTCCTTCAGGACACAATGTCCGACAAATAGGAACTGCCTTATTTTGTCCCACCCTTTCCTTGTCGTGGACTCACAGCTTTGGTATCTAACACATCAAGGCTTGTGAACTCTCATCATTTTATATAAACAAGAACCTTACCTGATAAATTCTTTTCTTTCAGGATGATTAGAGTCTACAAGGCCCCACTCTATTCTTTAGTTTTTTCATTTGCAAGTCTTGCTTTGTCTTTCCTACCTATCTGTCTACTTTTCTCTGCTCGGCTATATGTTCAATTAGTAAAGGGAGGCGCAGAGACGTAACTAGAAACCACAGGGCCCAGGTGCAAAAATCTAAGAAGGGTCCACCCAAAAAAAAATGTGAATTTGATACATATCTTTTTTCTTCTTCAACATTTAACACAGTAAAAAAAATTGTGAAGTTTTTGTAATGTTGGTATCAGGGTTTTTTTCAGCATGTACTACATTTGATAAAGGTGTCTGTGTAACAACAAAAAATAAATTAAGCTTTCTATTATCTAATTTGATTTGTTCTCTTGGTATCCTTTATTGAAAAGACCCAGAAGCAGCAGCAGTGCACTGCTGAAAGTTAACTTATGTATTGATTGGTGGCTGTGCATATATGCCTATTGTCATTGGCTCACCCAATGTGTTCATCGAGCTCACAGTAGTACATTCCTGCTCCTTAAACAAAGAATACAAAGAGAATGAAGCAAATTTAATAATATAAGTATAGTTATTTAAAATTATATGCACTATCTGAATAGAGAAAGGAGAATAAATGGGTTTCCCTTTACCCTTTGCTTTATAGCCTTTAAATGTTATATTTATATGTGTAAGCTATGTACAGATACTTGCTACAGAAAAATAATAATTCCTAAAAACTTGTTTCTATTTGGTGTAAACAGTACAAGGAAGGAGTCTTAACCACATTATACACTATAGGGTCGATCTTAGCAAGCCTTTCGACCCCCTAACAGGACCTGCAGTCCGTATTTAACAAGCAGCAGTCATCAGGATTTCAATCTCTGCGGGCTTGTCTGACCGGGGAGATTGACAGCTCCTGCCCGCACGTGATTGTCTGTGCGTGGACAGGGGGCGGGATTGCAAGCAAGTGCAAAATAGCGCTTGTGTGCAATGCTGAATTCCGCCAGGGGAATTCAGCCCACCAGAGGCGAGCTGTGGCAGACAGGGGCGTGTATTTGCACCCCTGTCCGCCACAGCTTGATAAATCGACCCCATAATACTGCTACCACCCTGTTATGTTATCTTGCAATAAATACACAAGACACTAAACATAAGCAACCCATTAAAACATTGAGATTGTTTTACTGCTTAGCTCAGATTCTCCTTCACAGCCCTGCTACTTGAATCAACACAAATAAAAAGGGGATGGAGAGAGCAGGAAAAAGAAATGGAGAAGACAGCAGCTGCACATGAAAACAAAGTGATGTTTTCGAGTAGTTGCTCAATACAAAGAGGAGAGGTAAGGGAACAGCACACAGGGAAAGGCGTTGTCATTAGGATTTGACCTGAAGTCTGCAAAACACCGACAGGACTAGAGCGATATGTGGGCTGGCTATTGGAGAAAACCTTGCAGTAATAGGAGAGGAAGAATCAGCTACAGATTATGTTAGCAGCACGCTACAGCATTTGTTAACTTGCATATAATAAAAGGGAAGGAAAGGGTGAGACTGTATGTATTAAAGTGAAACGCTAGGATTGACTATTGAAACAAATAAAAGGCACTTTTATTCATGAAGTATAAGATACTTCATGTAGAAAGCTCCTATTTAAATCAATCGATCACAGTTTTTAGCTGCTACAGCAGCCAACGGCTAAAAAAATGTTTGGCTAAGAGGTGACGTTTTCACCTCTTAGCCAATAGCCGTGCGGTAAATCCAGCTTGGCGCCCATGGGAGCCAGATTTACCGCACTGCTATTGGCTAAGAGGTGAAAACGTCACCTCTTAGCAAAATTTATTTTAGCCGTGCTCTGCTGTAGTAGCTAAAAACGGCGATCGATTGAATCAAATAAATGAGCTTTCTACGTAAAGTATCTTATACTTCATGAATGAAAGTGCCCTTTATTTGTTTCAATAGTCAATCCTAGCGTTTGTAAAATGCTAGGGTTTACTTTCACCTTAACAGGCAAGAGGCCAATCTAGGCTCACATTTGCAGAGCTCTTGTACAGTTTGTAGAAAGGGAGACATAGACTGTAGGCTTATCACTTGCTAATAGCAAGACAAGTCTAGTATACAAGTGTGTTTATAGACTGCAGTTTTTTGTGCTAGCTGCTTTGTGGCCTGACCCTGAGCTGCGTGTTTAGTGTCATTGCCTTCTCACTAAGTTCCCATAGCGGCTGTCAAAGTGGGCACTATGGTGAGGCTGGCAGTATATGTGACGGGTACCCTCTCTTTACCCAATTTATGGGTTCTTTATGTGAGAATGAGTCCACATGTATGCTGTGTAGTGTGTGTGTATCTGCATGTATAAGTGTAAGCTATGACTGTAGGCAAGACACACTTGTCTTTGCAATCTTCATATGGTTGCCACCACACATGCTTGACACCATCTGAACCAAATAAGTTTATCTTAGTCTCATCGGACCACAGGACATGGTTCATGAAATCCATGTCCTTAGTCTGCTTGTCTTCAGCAAATTGTTTGCAGGCTTTCTTGTGCATCATCTTTAGAAGAGGCTTCCTTCTGGGCGACAGCCATGCAGACCAATTTAATGCAGTGTGCGGCATATGGTCTGAGCACTGACAGGCTGATCCCCCACCCCTTCAACCTCTGCAGCAATGCTGGCAACTTAAACGTCTATTTCCCAAAGAAAACCTTTGGATATGATGCTGAGCACGTGCACTCAACTTCTTTGGTCGACCATGGCGAGGCCTGTTCTGAGTGGAACCTGTCCTGTGAAACCTCTGTATGGTCTTGCCCACCATTCAGCAGCTCAGTTTCAGGGTCTTGGCAATCTTCTTATAGCCTAGGCCATCTTTATGTAGAGCAACAATTCTTTTTTTCAGATTCTCAGAGAGTTCTTTGCCATGAGGTGCCATGTTGAACTTCCAGTGACCAGTATGAGAGAGTGTGAGAGCGATAGCACCAAATTTAACACACCTGGTCACCATTAACACCTGGGACCTTGTAACACTAACGAGTCATATGACACCAGGGAGGGAAAATGGCTAATTGGGCCCAATTTGGACATTTCCACTTTGGGGTGTACTCACTTTTGTTGCCAATGGTTTAGACATTAATGACTGTGTGTTGAGTCATTTTGAGGGGACAGCAGATTTACACTGTTATACAGTCTGTACATTCACTACTTTACATTGTAGCAAAGTGTAATTTCTTCAGTGTTGTCCCATGAAAAGATAATAAAATATTTTAAAAAAATGTTAGGGGTGTACTCACTTTTGTGAGATACTGTATAAGTGTATGCTGTGTAGTGTGTGTGCATCTGCATGTATAAGTGTAAGCTATGTAGTGTGTGTATCTGCATGTATAAGTGTACGCTATGTAGTGTGTGTGTATCTTTATGTTTAAGTGTATGCTATGTAGTGTGTGTCTGCATGTTTAAGTGTATGCTATGTAGTGTGTGTGTATCTGCATATATGTGTATGCTATGTAATGTGTGTGTCTGCATGTATAAGTGTATATTATGTAGTGTGTGTATCTGCATGTGTAAGTGTATGCTATGTAGTGTGTGTATCTGCATGTATAAGTCTATACTATGTAGTGTCTGTGTATCTACCTGTATAAGTGTATGTTATGTAGTATGTGTGTGTATCTGCATTTATAAGTGTATACTATGTAGTGTGTGTCTGCATGTGTAAGTGTATGCTATGTAGTGTGTGTTTCTGTGTATTTGAGTGTGTGTACATGTATATGTGTATCTTGTGCTACTGTGCATTTTTGTTGACTTTAAAGGCCAGAATCTAGAATATTAATGGGGAATGCAGAGAGCATTTTTAAATCTATTATTAAATGTCCAATTAAGATAAAAATATTTAGCACTATCTCTGCAAAAGCTAATTAAAGTGAATGTAAATTTAGATGATAAAGTGCCCGGTTTTTAAAAATCCGATTAAAAACAGGGGCACTTTAATTCATCAAAAATTACATTTCACCCATGTTGTGAAAATACTTACCTTTTAATCTTGACAGCCGCTGCATTGCTTCCCCCGCCCATCGCAAAGCCTCTTCCTGGGTCTAAAATGAGGAATCTGGCTTCCTCCAATCATGGCGTTGAATCAGACACTGATTTCCCCAGGGGAAGAAGCCGTGATTGGAGGATGACCGATCCGTCATTTCTGACGTATGAAGAAGCTTGCGACGACCAGGGTAATCGCTGGAGAGGCTGTCAAGATTAAAAGGTAAGTATTTTCACAACACAAGTGAAATGTAAATTTTTATGAATTAAAGTGCCCCTGTTTTTAATTGGATTTTTTTAAAAACGAGCACTTTATCATCTAAATTTACATTCACTTTAAATACAGAGCTCACATAGCTATACCAGTGGTTTTAGCTTGTGTTTTATTTGCTGCCTAAGAGTATTCAAAGATATAACTTTATTTAGAATTTTATTTATATTACTTTGGTCTTATGATTTTTTTTAAGCCCCATCC
Organism: Bombina bombina; assembly: GCF_027579735.1. Taxonomy (NCBI): domain Eukaryota; kingdom Metazoa; phylum Chordata; class Amphibia; order Anura; family Bombinatoridae; genus Bombina; species Bombina bombina. The sequence goes on from NC_069506.1 coordinate 138,230,839, forward strand.
CTGCTCCTGCCCATCACATATCGCACTTTTGCCGCGGGGGTTGGGTATCCCTCTTGAATTTTGAAATGTTGAGAGGTTTGCTATCATAAATCGGCCCCAAACTCTTAACATTATGTTTTAATATTTATACAATTACTGTATTTTTGCAAAATAACCATTTATTATAGTGGACCTCTTACGTGTGAGTGTAATTACTCAACTATTTTAAATACCTCTTTGTACTACGGTACAAATAAGTATGTGTGAATAACTCTCACAATTGTCAAATGCTTATTACACAAATACAAAAGAAAGTTTAGAGATTACATTGAGGCCTATTAATGAAAGGTCTTGCGGACCTGATCCAACAGTGCGGGTCAGGTGCGCAAGACCTCGCTGAATGCAGAGAGCAATACGCTCTCCGTATTCAGCATTGCACCAGCAGCTCACAACAGCTGCTGGTGCAACGCCGCCCCCTGCTGACTCGTAGCCGATCGGCCGCCAGCAGGGAGGTGTCAATCAACCGATCGTATATCATCTGGTTGGATTGCAGCGATTCCTGTCCGCCTGCTCAGAGCAGGCAGACAGGGTTATGGAGCAGCGGTCTTTAGACCGCTGCTTCATAACTGCTGTTTCTGGCGAGTCTGAAGACTCACCAGAAACACGGGCCCACAAGCTCCATTCAGAGCTTGATAGATAGGCCCCATTGTCTTCTCCAAGGTGATCGCTAAAATAACTTAAAGGGACATTCCAGCCAAAAATGTACTCCACATGGCTGCATTTCAGTTTTGAACAGAAGCATTTTTGTAATATACATGCATTAGCAAAAATGCTTTTTATAAAAGCTTTGGCTGTTTCAAAAGTGTATTTAAGTATGCACCATGCACTAACATTTTAAAAATAGCACTTGCTCAGAGAGCCTAAGGTGCCTTTAACATCTGGTAATGACTCAATTTCACCTAGATTACGAGTTTTGCGCTAAACTGGGTGCAAAACTAACGCCACAAAAGTTGCGTTATTTCACTCCCCATAGCGCTGACATTAGGAGTTACTGAAAACCCTCCTTGTGTGTGCGATATGGTGGCATTAAGCTCCATACCGCACAAAATCCAAGGGCTGCTTTGACGTGCTCGTGCATGCTTTCCCCCATAGACATCAATGGGAGAGAGTGTTAGAAATAAACACCTGAAGTGCGGAATGAAAAATCTCTGTAACACAACCCCATTGATGTCTATGGGGAAAAAAAAAGTTGCGTTTAAACCTAACACCCTAACATAAACCCGTAGTCAAAATACCCCTAATCCGCCGACACTAATAAAAGTTATTAACCCCTATTCCACCACTCCGCAACATTGACAACACTATAATAAAGTTATTAACCCCTAATCTGATGCTCCCCCACATTGCAGACACTATAATAAAGCTTTTAACCCCTAAACCTCCGGACTCCCACATCGCTGCTACTAAATAAAGCTATTAACCCCTAAACCTCGGCCCACCACATCGCCGCTACTAAATAAACCTATTAACCCCTAAACTGCAAGCCCCTACAATGCAAAACACTAAATTAAACTATTAACCCCTAAACCTAAACACCCTCCTAACTTAAAATTAAAATTACAATATAACTATCTTAAAATAAATAAAAACTTACATGTGGAATAAAAATAAACCTAACATTAAACTATAAATTAACCTAACATTGCTATTCTAATAAAATAAAAAAATACTGCCAATTAAAAAATCTAAATTACAAATTTAAAAAAACCTAACACTATGAAAAAAATGAAAAAATCTAAAATTACAAAAAATAATAAACACTAAATTATGAAAAATAAAAAACACTAAGCATACAAAAAATAATAAACAAAATTATCAAAAATCACCTTGCATTCAACTTCAGTGTATGGCGGTGACCGTATAAAGAGGATGCTCTGTGCTGCCGGGATGAAGATAGAAGACGTCCCCGAGATAAATGAAGGTGTCGCCGCCTGGATGAAGTCTTCTTCCAGCCTAAATGGAGATTGATGTCCGGACTTCAGGAACCGTGAGTAGATTTTATGGGGTTAGTGTAAGTTTTTTTTTTTTTTTTTTTTTTTTTTTTGGTGGGTTTTTTTTTTAGGTTAGGGCTTTGGACTTTTGTATAAGAGCTGAATGCCCTTTTAAGGGCAGTGAAAAAGAGCTGAATGCCCTTTTAAGGGCAATGCCCATACAAATGCCCCTTTAAGGCAATGGGTAGCTTTTTTTAGAGTTAGGCTTTTTATTTTGGGGGGTTGGTTGGGTGATGGGTTTTACTGTTGGGCGGACTTTGTATTTTTTTACAGGTAAAAGAGCTGTTTAGCTCAGGGCAACGCCCTACAAAAGGCCCTTTAAAGGGCTATTGGTAGTTTATTGTAGGTTAGGGGGTGTTTTTATTTTGGGGGGCTTTTTAATTTTTAAAGGTCTATTAGATTAGGTGTAATTGTTTTTATTTTTGATAAATTTGTTTATTAATTTTTGTAAGCTTAGTTTTTTTATTTTTCGTAATTAAGTGTTTATTATTTTTTGTAATTTTAGATTTTTTATTTTTTTCGTAGTGTTAGGTTTTTTTAAATTTGTAATTTAGATTTTTTAATTGGTATTATTTTTTTATTTTTTTAGAATAGTAATGTTAGGTTAATTTATAGTTTAATGTTAGGTTTATTTTTATTTCACAGGTAAGTTTTTATTTATTTTAAGATAGTTATATTGTAATTTTAATTTAAAGTTAGGGGGTGTTAGGTTTAGGGGTTAATAGTTTCATTTAGTGTTTTGCGATATGGGGGGCATGCAGTTTAGGGGTTAATAGATTTATTTAGTAGCGGCGATGTGGGGGGCCGGAGGTTTAGGGGTTAATAGGTTTATCTAGTGGCGGCAATGTGGGAGGCCAGAGGTTTAGGGGTTAATAGGTTTATTTAGTAGTGGCGATGTGGGAGGCCAGAGGTTTAGGGGTTAATGACTTTATTATGGTGTCAATTATGTCGGGAGTGGCAGATTAGGGGTTAATAGCTTTATTATAGTGTTGACGATGTGAGTGGGTGGCAGATAAGGGGTTAATAAGTTTATTTTATAGTCGCAATGTGGACAGGTGGCAGATTAGGGGTTAATAAGTTTTAAATAGTGTTTGCTATGCGGGAGAGTGTCGGTTTAGGGGTATTAGAGTACTTTTTAACAGTTTAGTTATGAGTTTTGTGGAATATTTTTGTTTCGCAAAATCCATAACTACTGCTCAGAGCAGACGGACAGGGTTATGGAGCAGCGGTCTTTAGACCGCTCCTTCATAACTGCTGTTTCTGGCGAGTCTGAAGACGGGCCCTCAAGTTCCATACGGAGCTTGATAAATGCCTCCTATGGACTTTGATAAAGGCAATGTATGTGAGCACTGGACAAGATGGAGAGAGCTCATGGAATTATTATTTGCTGGCCCTGATGCTGACAAGTGGACACAGGAGCAGAAGGCTGCACAGTTTCTCATTTGCATTGGAGAGAAAGGCAGAGATATTTGCAGATCATGGAGTGCAAGTGGAGCTATATCTGCTGAAGGTAAAAAAGGATCCCAAGGTGTTATTTGAGGCATACTGTAATCCTAAGAAAAACATAACTGTACAGAGAAAAGTGTTTTATGAAAGACATCAAGGTAAAACAGAATCTATAGATGAGTGGGTCAGACAGCTACATCTCATAGCTAAAGACTGTGCCTTTCATGACTGTGATGCTATGATAAAAGATACTTCTAGAGAAGTACAGGAAAGATTACTGCTAGAAGAGGATCTAACCAATAAACTCTGCAGTAAAAATAGCTAGAGCATATGAAACATCCAGATATGGACCTCTTCAGCTCCCGCTTGGATGAAGACTTCAGCCGGATCATGGACCTCTTCAGCTCCCGCTTGGATGAAGACTTCAGCCGGATCATGGACATCTTCAGCCCCCCGCTTGGGCTTGGATCAAGACATTGGAGCCAGGATGGATCGGTGTGATATCCTGCGAGGTGAAGATAAGGTAGGAAGATCTTCAGGGGCTTAGTGTTAGGTTTATTTAAGGGGGGTTTGGGTTAGATTAGGGGTATGTGGGTGGTGGGTTGTAATGTTGGGGGGGTATTGTATGTGTTTTTTTTACAGGCAAAAGAGCTGAATTCTTTGGGGCATGCCCCGCAAAGGGCCCTGTTCAGGGCTGGTAAGGTAAAAGAGCTTTGAACTTTTTTAATTTAGAATAGGGTAGGGCATTTTTTTTATTTTGGGGGTCTTTGTTATTTTATTAGGGGGCTTAGAGTAGGTGTAATTAGTTTAAAATTGTTGTAATATTTTTCTAATGTTTATAAATATTTTTTTATTTTTTGTAACTTAGTTCTTTTTTATTTTTTGTACTTTAGTTAGTTTATTTCATTGTATTTATTTGTAGATATTGTATTTAATTAATTTATTGATAGTGTAGTGTTAGGTTTAATTGTAGATAATTGTAGGTATTTTATTTAATTAATTTATTGATAGTGTAGTGTTAGGTTTAATTGTAGATAATTGTAGGTATTGTATTTAATTAATTTATTGATCGTGTAGTGTTAGGTTTAATTGTAACTTAGGTTAGGATTTATTTTACAGGTAATTTTGTAATTATTTTAACTATTTTAGCTATTAAATAGTTCTTAACTATTTAATAGCTATTGTACCTGGTTAAAATAAATACAAAGTTACCTGTAAAATAAATATAAATCCTAAAATAGCTATAATATAATTATAATTTATATTGTAGCTATATTAGGGTTTATTTTACAGGTAAGTATTTAGCTTTAAATAGGAATAATTTATTTAATAAGAGTTAATTTATTTCGTTAGATTTAAATTATATTTAACTTAGGGGGTGTTAGTGTTAGACTTAGCTTTAGGGGTTAATCCATTTATTACAGTAGCGGCGAGATTCGGTCGGCAGATTAGGGGTTAATAAGTGTAGGCAGGTGGAGGCGACGTTGAGGGGGGCAGATTAGGGGTTAATAAATATAATATAGGGGTCGGCGGTGTTAGGGGCAGCAGATTAGGGGTACATAGGGATAATGTAAGTAGCGGCGGTTTACGGAGCGGCAGATTAGGGGTTAACAAAAATATGCAGGTGTCAGCGATAGCGGGAGCGGCAGATTAGGGGTTAATAAGTGTAAGGCTAGGGGTGTTTAGACTCGGGGTACATGTTAGGGTGTTAGGTGCAGACGTAGGAAGTGTTTTTTTTCAGCTCAAGCAGCCCCATTGTTTTCTATGGGGGAATCATGCACGAGCACGTTTTTGAAGCTGGCCACGTCCGTAAGCACCGCTGGTATCGAGAGTTGAAGTTGCAGTAAATATGCTCTACGCTCCTTTTTTGGAGTCTAACGCAGCCATTCTGTGAACTCTAAATACCAGCGGTATTTAAAAGGTGCGGCCAGAAAAAAGCACGCGTAGCTAACGCACCTCTTTGGCCGCAGAACTCTAAATCTAGGCGTTAATTTGGAATTTTATGTTATAGACACCCCAGCAAAGCCTGTTTTAGGGTTAAGTGCCTGCAAACAGTTAAAAAAAATAACAGTTAAAAAAAAAATAGTCATGACTGTTGATCAGTATTGCAAAGGTTTATCTAAGCAACAAGTTGAGGAACTATTTTCAGATGTGTTTCAAGGGCTAGGTTGTTTGCCTGGTGAATGCCGCTTTAAACTAAAACCAGATGCACATCCAGTAATTCATTCACCAAGAAGGATTCCAATTGCCATAAAATACAAACTCAAAGAGGAACTGGATTGTATGGTAAATTTAGGAGTGCTGGAAAAAGTAGATGAGCCCACTGAGTGGGTGAATTCAATGGTTGCAGTAGAAAAGAAAAACTCAGGTGCTTTAAAAATATGAATTGATCCAAGAGATTTAAACAGAGAAATCATGCAAGAACACTACAGTTTACCAACTCTAGATGACATCACACACAAGTTAGCACATGCAAAATTCTTCAGCGTATTAGACGCTGAGTCAGGATATTAGCAGCTCAAATTAGATGAACAGAGCAGCAGGCTCACCACTTTTAATTCACCATTTGAAAGATGGTGCTTTACTAGAGTTCCCTTTGGTATTGCCTCAGCACAAGAAATATTTCAGAAAAAAGCACATGAAACCATTGAAGGCCTTCATGGTGTAGATGTAATCATAGATGATCTTCTGGTATATGGATCTACACGGAAAGAACATGATCAAAATCTGTGTGCACTATTGGAACGGTGTCGAGAGAGAAACATGAAGTTAAACCCAGGTAAAATGCAAATCAGTGTTACCCAAGTTAAATATTTTGGTTATATTCTGTCACAAGATAGGCTAAAAGCAGACCCAGAGAAAATAGCAGCAATACAACATCTGGATCTTCCTACCTCTAAGAAGGAATTAGAAGCCATTCTGGTTATGTTTAATTATCTGTCAAGGTTTGTTCCTGGACTGGCAGAAGCTACAGCTCCACTAAGAGAACTACTTTAAAAGGATGCACTATGGAGCTGGAATGATTCAATAAATAATGTTTTTGAAGATGTCAAAGGTCTTATTGTGCGTTCATCAGAAACTGGATTACAATATTTTGACCCCAAGAAGGAGGTAACAATACAGGTTGATGCCTCTCAGTTCGGTTTAGGAGCAGTGCTAATGCAGGAAGGCCGGCCTGTTGCATATGCTTCCAGATCAATGACTCCTATGCAACGCAACTATGCCCAAATAGAAAAAGAAATGTTGGCCATTGTAATTGGTTGTGAAAAGTTTCATCAATACATCTATGGCCAGAAAGTCACAGTTGAGACTGATCATAAACCACTTATGAGCATCATGGAAAAACCACTTGTGTCCGCTCCACCAAGGCTGCAAAGAATGATCCTAAGAATACAAAAATATGATATGCATGTAGTATATGTACCTGGCAATAGAATTCCAGTAGCTGATATGCTTTCAATTACATTTAAGCCTGGCCAAGATGAAAGAGAGGAAAGGGACTTGGAAGAGCATGTGCACTCTGTACTTTCACAATTACCTGCTACTGATGAGAAACTTAAAGAAATACAGCTAGCAAAAGAAAGGGATGCAACTATGGCCAATTTGATCACAATAATAAGGCAAGGATGGCCAAACTCAAAAGCCAAAGTGAATGTTGACTTAAAACCTTACTGGAATGTAAGAAAATAACTGTCAATAACTGATGGGATTGTTTTTAAAGGGGAGAGAATTGTGGTTTCCCCGGAACTCAGGAAAAAAATAATAAGAAAACTGCATATAGGGCATTTTGGAATAGCCTTGTGTAAAAGACGTGCTAGGGATCTCTTATATTGGCTTGGAATGAATTCAAAGATTGAAGACATGGTCAATAATTGTGCAACATGTCAAGAAAATCAAAGAGCATACCAAAAGGAGCCAATGCTAACAAGAGTACAGCCAGAGAGAGCTTGGCAAAGAATTGCATCAGCCCTATTTACATGGAACATAACAACTATCTTATAATGGTAGACTACTACAGTCGTTACTTTGAAATAGTTCAACTAAGAGACACTAAGTCTAGTGCAGTGATAAATGTCATTAAATCTATCTTGGCAAGACATGGCATATGTGATGAGTTAATATCAGATAATGGTCCTCAGTATACTTCAATGGAATTCGAAAACTAGCTATCCAGGACTGGCGACGACATCCTGCATGGATGTCCTCTTCATACGATCACCGCCGTACACTGAAGTTGAATGCAAGGTTCCCATTTAAAAATGGCATTCCTTGCATTCCTATTGGCTGATTTGATTCTTCAAATTCAAGTCAGCCAATAGGATGAGAGCTACTGAAATCCTACTGGCTGTTCAAAACAGCCAATAGGATGAGAGCTACTAAAATCCTATTGGCTGATTTGTACAGAGCACTGCAACACAAAAAGGCCTGGATGTCCAAGGAAGGCAACAGTGGTGCATGATCGTAGGATCCTTTCCATGGTAAAGAAAAACCCCTTCACATCATCCAGCCAAGTGAAGAACACTCTCCAGGAGGTAGGCATATCAAGAATAGAAAGGCCAGAATAGACTTTGCCAAAAAATATCTAAAAAGGTCAGAACAGTTCTGGAACATCATTTTTGGATAGATGAAACTAAGATCAACCTGTTTCAAAATGATGGGAAGAAAAAAGTATTGAGAAGGCTTGGAACGGCTCATGACCCAACGCATACCACATCATCTGTAAAACACAGTGGAGGCAGTGTGATGGAATGGGCAAAGACAGAAGCAGCCGGATGAATTCTGAAGTGTATAGGGATATAGGCCTATATTTAACAAAGTCTGGCGGACCTGATCCGCCAGTGCGGATCAGGTCCGCCAGATCTCGCTTAATACGGAGAGCAATATGCTCTCTGTATTCAGCATTGCACCAGCAGCTCATCAGAGCTGCTGGTGCAATGCCGCCCCCTGCAGACTCACGGCCAATCGGCTGCCAGCAGGGGGGTGTCAATCAACCCGATCGTACTCGATCAGGTTGATTTCCGGCAATGTCTGTCCGCCTGCTCAGAGCAGACGGACAGGGTTATGGAGCAGTGGTCTTTGTGACTGCTGCTTCATAACTGCTGTTTCTGGTGAGTCTGAAGACTCGCCAGAAACACGGGCCATTCGGAGCTTGATAGATAGGCCCCATAGTGTCTGCTCAGATTCAGCTAAATTCAGAGAAGTTGATTGAATGAAGCATCACTTTACAGATGGAACATGACCCAAAACATACTGGGAAAGAAACCCAGGAGATTTTTAAAGCAAAGAAGTGGACTATTCTGCAATAGCCGAGTCAATCACCTGATCTCAATCCGATCGAGCATGCATTCACTTGCTGAAGACAAAAGTTAAGGCAGAAAGACCCGCGAACAGCATTTGGTGATGTCATTGGGGGGGTAGTTATCAAGCCGTCAACCTCAAATACGCTGGAATACCGCAGCGTATTTGTGGCGAGGCTGATTCGCCTTAGTTATCAAAGGCTAGAGACCGGCAAAAGTAGAATTTTGTGACGCAAGCTTCGATCCGCCGGACTCAGTCTGACACAGATCGATTCTTACGTCACCCCTAAACCACCGCTCCCGGAGCCCTCCGCCACTATAATAAAAATGTTAACCCCTAAACCGCCACTCCCTGACCCCGCCGCAACTATAATATAAGTATTAACCCCTAAACCACCGCTCCCGGACCCCGCCGCAACCTATATTAAACTTATTGACCCCTAATCTGCCCCCCTACACCTATAATACATTTATTAACCCCTATCCTGCCCCCCTACACCGCCGCCACTGTAATAAAATTATTAACCCCTAAACCTAAGTCTAACCCTAACACCCCCCTAACTTAAATATTAATTAAATAAATCTAAATAATATTTCTATTATTAACTAAATTAATCCTTTTTAAAACTAAATACTTACCTTTAAAATAAACCCTAATATAGCTACAATATAAATAATAATTATATTGTAGCTATTTTAGGATTTATTTTTATTTTACAGGCAACTTTCAATTTATTTTAACCAGGTACACTAGCTATTAAATAGTTATTAACTATTTAATAGCTACCTAGCTAAAATAAAGAGAAATTTACCTGTAAAATAAATCCTAACCTAAGTTACAATTACACCTAACACTACACTATACTTTAATAAATTATTTCTATTTAAAACTAAATACTTACCTATAAAATAAACCCTAAGATAGCTGCAATGTAATTAATAATTACATTGTAGCTATTTTAGGATTTATATTTATTTTACAGGTAACTTTGTATTTATTTTAGCTAGTTAGAATAGTTATTAAATAGTTATTAACTATTTAATAACTACCTAGCTAAAAGAAATACAAAATTACCTGTATAATAAATCCTAACCTAAGTTACAATTAAACCTAACACTACACTATCATTAAATTAATTAAATACATTAACTACAAATAACTACAATTAAATACAATTATATAAACTTACTAAAGTACAAAAAATAAAAAAAGCTAAGTTACAAAAAATAAAAAAAATAAGTTACAAACATTTAAAAAATCTTACAACAATTTTAAGCTAATTACACCTAATCTAAGCCTCCTAATAAAATAACAAAGCCCCCAAAAATAAAAAAATGCCCTACCCTATTCTAAATTATTCAATCAGCCAATCAGATTTTTCCTACCTTAATTCCAATTGGCTGATAGAATCCTATCAGCCAATCGGAATTGAAGGGACGCCATCTTGGATGACGTCCCTTAAAGGAGCCTTCATTTGTAGTTAGTCCATCTGGGAAGAAGGATGTTCCGCGTCTGCGGGATGAAGATGGATCCTGAAGAAAGAAGATTGAAGACCCCGCTTGGAAGATGACATCGCCCGGATGGAAGACTTCTTCAGCACCGCTTGGAAGATGACATCGCCCGGATGGAAGACTTCTTCAGCACCGCCTGGATGATGACTTCATCAGATGGAAGACTTCTTCAGCGCCCCTTGGAGGATCACTTCTGCCGCTCCGGATCTCCTCTTTGGTTCCATCTGTGGGTCGGCTGGCTGAAGACAACTCAAGGTAGGATGATCTTCAGGGGGGTAGTGTTTATTTAAGGGGGGTTTGGGTTAGATTAGGGGTATGTGGGTGGTGGGTTTTAATGTTGCGGGGGGTTGTATTTTTCTTTTACAGGCAAAAGAGCAGTTTTCTTTGGGGGCATGCCCCGCAAAAGGCCCTTTTAAGGGCTGGTAAGGTAAAAGAGCTTTGAACTTTTTTAATTTAGAATAGGGTAGGGCATTTTTTTTATTTTGGGGGGGCTTTGTTATTTTATTAGGGGGCTTAGATTAGGTGTAATTAGCTTTTTTTATTTTTTGTACTTTAGTTAGTTCATGTAATTGTATTTAATTGTAGTTATTTGTAGTTAATTTATTTAATTAATTTAATGATAGTGTAGTGTTAGGTTTAATTGTAACTTAGGTTAGGATTTATTTTACAGGTAATTTTGTATTTCTTTTAACTAGGTAGTTATTAAATAGCTACAATATAATTATTATTTATATTGTAGCTATATTAGGGTTTATTTTAAAGGTAAGTATTTAGTTTTAAATAGGATTAACTTAGTTAATAAGAGAAATATTATTTAGATTTATTTAATTAATATTTAAGTTAGGGGGGTGCTAGGGTTAGTGTTAGACTTAGGTTTAGGGGTTAATAACTTTATTACAGTGGCGGCGGTGTAGTGGGGGGCTGGATAGGGGTTAATAAATGTATTATAGGTGGCAACGGTGTAGGGGGGGCAGATTAGGGGTTAATAAGTTTAATATAGGTTGCAGCGGGGTCCAGGAGCGGCGGTTTAGGGGTTAAACTATTTATTTAGTTGCGGCAGGTGTGGGATCAGCAGGATAGGGGTTAATAACTTTATTATAGAGGGCGACGGTATAGGGGGGGCAGGATAGGGGTTACTAGGTATAATGTAGGTGGCGGCTGTGTCCTGGAGCGGCGGTTTAGGGGTTAATAAATTTATAAGAGTTGCGGCGGGGTCTAGGAGCGGCGGTTTAGGGGTTATTAACTTTTTTTAGTTGCGGGAGGCTCCGGGGGTGCCGGTATAGGGGGTAGAACAGTGTAGTTAGTGTGGGTGCTTAGTGACAGGCTAGCAATAAAGCTGTAAAAAAGGCGAAGAGCAGCGAGATCGGATGAGTGATAACTCTCACAGTCCGCTGCTCATCACCCCGTACTTGGTGCGCGGCTTTTTGACAGCTTTATTGATAACTTAGGCAAACGTATTCAGGTCCGCGGCGATGGTAGGCGAGCTTAGGCGGGCGTATTGAACCGGCGAAGGCAGGTAAAGTAGACGCGTTGATAACTACCCCTCATTGTTTTCCAGACTTCAAACAGTCATTAACTGCAAAGGATTCCCAACAAAGTATTAAACATGAAAACATTTGCTGTTACAATTCTAACTTGAATGGGAATCTGATTAAGTTGAATGGAAATTTTCTAGGTAGAAGATGCAGACTTAAATTATATAGTATAGGAAGAAAAGACATGCTAGCCTTTAAGGATTGATACTACTCGGTCTCCCTAGTCTTTTACAATAAAATATTTTAACTTGGCTCATGACTGTGTCTTTCATGATATTTATGAGACTGCACTGTGCTATACTTTATTTGTATTACTTATCTGCAGGATAGAACTCCAGGCTTATTATGGGATGCTCCTCTGCTCAGAAATCATTACATATCATTTAGATACTAAAGAGATACCAAAGTTGTTTTGTTTTCTCTTTGTTTTGGAAAATTAAGAGTTCAGGTTATTTCAAGAATGGAAAATACATGCAGTGATGTGTGCTGTCTATGCTGACAGTAAGCTCTTAACTCATCCTAACATTTCTACCAGGAAGTGAACAAATGTCATTCAAGTCTTTTTTTTTTTTTGCTTTGTATCGCTATACATGTATGCTGTATAAATTATCATGCTCCCTGTACTGTTTACTGTACTGTGAAAAGTACTATTGTGTTGTGTTGTATTGTGACCCCTCCACTAGGAACTTATCTAAAATAAAATACACAACACCAGTATGGGGTACAAAGGCCGCAGCTTTTATTTTACAACATATAACTTATAACTTATAACTTACACATTTAAATCCTCACAATCCCAGCTTGCCCCTAGCAGAAAAATAACTCCCTTACTACCAAATCCCATTCCATTCACTCCTGCCTTCAGGAGGTACCATAACTGCTATCCCCCCGGGCAAGCTCTCCGCCAACAAGCTGCGACATGAAATCACTTCTACAGGGAGGGAGGGAGGGAGCTTCTTCCCACACGTATCTTGCAAAGGGATTTGGCGCTCTTTTCCTGGGCTAACCCTCTTATATAGACTCCCCCCAACCCACCTCTTCTCTCCTCTCATAGGTCCCAGGCTAGGGGTCACCCGCCCCTCCGTTCCAGTGCGTTCCTCCAGGGCTCCGTTGACCCCTCCACTAGGAACTTATCTAAAATAAAATACACAACACCAGTATGGGGTACAAAGGCTGCAGCTTTTATTTTACAACATATAACTTATAACTTATAACTTACACATTTAAATCCTCACAATCCCAGCTTGCCCCTAGCAGAAAAATAACTCCCTTACTACCAAATCCCATTCCATTCACTCCTGCCTTCAGGAGGTACCATAACTACTATCCCCCCGGGCAAGCTCTCCGCCACAGGCAAAGGCATCACCGCCGTGCCCCGCCCACCAACTCCAAGGCCTTTAAAACCCCTTCTTTTATATTAAAATTAAACAAATGCAATCCTATTTCATTTAAGTGGACCCCGTCTCGAAGGAAAAAACATCTACCCGACTCCCCTTCAAATTCTACATGTCGTAAGGACAACCCACCTCGCTTCTTTACAAACCCACTCATCATCCTGTTAACCTTCCTTCGAGACATCTCCAGCCTTTTTATATCCCATGCTGCCCTCCATTCCAATCGTGGCTCAATTTCAGACCATAAAATGATCATTCCTGGAAACAATTCCCCCAGCCTCACAATATCCCTTTTCATCACTTCCACTAAATCCTTTTGGGGCATAAGGCCCAGATCATTCCCCCCAACGTGAATAAACAGTATATCAGGCGGACAGTACAGCCTGGCATATTCTATGACCTTAACAAGCAACTGTCCCCACCTCATGCCTCTGAAGCCAAGCCATCGGATGCGGACCTCTTCTGGTGACCACCCCAACTGAAACCCTTGCTCCTTAACCGCTGCTGCCTTTCGAGCCCAGTAAATGTAGGAGTGTCCCAACAGCCAACAATTAACCGGACCTGTGTAAACAAAATAACAACATAACCACTATTATAATAAAGCTGTCCTCACGTAAGACAAATAACTGTTCGAAACCCATCTCCCTATCCTTTTAATTCCCGCATCCCCCACCCCCAATGCCTGTGCCTCTGTAGCCGTCCCTATTCTGAATGAGTGTGTCCCAAATTCAGCAGGCTGTAAACCCACTAAACCCACACATTTTTTGAATACCGCCTGAAACTGGAAACGGGACAATGAGGTCCCATCCTTGTGCAAAAACAGCGGCCCCCCCAACTTTGGCCTTACCCCCATATATTCCTGAAAACTGCGCAACGGGCAGCAGTCACCCCCTTTTGCTCTCAGAGATATCTGGCAACCCTTCCCCACCTGATCTGTCTTGGACTTCCTTAACCAAATTGTCAACACATCCCCTTCCCCCTTGACATCTGCCATTTGTAACCCCCCTTTATCTTGTCTATTAAAACCTACCAACTCAGAAACCCGAAATGCCCCAAAAAAGGCCAATACAAAAGCTAATCTGAACATCTTATATTCGTAATCTGCCACACAAACACCACTCAACTTCTCAACTATACTTGACAAGACTGCGTACACTACTGGCCTCCTGCCGTCCGGCACCCTTTTTCCCTTACACAAACTCCTCGCGGCCAGCCTGACCATGAACTTCTTTGAGACATCTTCCCACCCCATTAGCTGGAACAAAAAAGCCATTGCCGCTAATCTCCTCTTAACCATAGAGCGAGAGACCTTCGCCCTCTGCCAATCCATCATCCAGTCTATCAGTGCCTTGGCCCTCCCCTCGGACGTCGTCACCTCAGTTCGCCCTTGCAGGAATTGCAACCACAAAGCCCATACCTGCGTGTATGACCTCCATGTCCCGGTCGTTACCGCCCCCCTTTACCAAATTCAGTCTGCCACGAATGCTCTCCTCCACAAAGACTCCGGACACACCGATCCCCTTCTTCCTCGGCTCCCGGCACCAGCTCCCGAAACCGATCCCACTGTAAACGGGAAAGAGCATCAGCAATACTGTTTTCTTTACCCGGCACATGCATTGCCCTGAATGATACATTGCATCGTAAACATTGTAATACAAATAGTCTTAACAAGTGAATCACCGGCTTCGATGAGGCTGTCAGTCGGTTAATTGCTGACACAACACCCATGTTATCAGTATGAAAGATTACCTTTTTATCTGCCAGGATATGAGGCCAAACTTCCAATGCCACCACCAATGGAAACAACTCCAAGAATACCAGATTTTTTGTTAACCCCGCCTCATGCCATGCCACCGGCCACTGCCCCACACACCACTTACCATTCAAAAATGCCCCAAACCCAACCGCCCCTGCCGCATCCGTATACAAGTGTAACCCCGGATCCACCACCTCCTGCATCAAGGCTCTCCCATTGAATTCCGACAAAGACCTCCTCCACACTTCCAAGTCATCCCGGAGCTCCTTATTCAAACGTATCCTGTGCGATGGCTCCCTCACCCCTGCCGTTGCCAATGATAATTTTCTGGAGAAAATCCTCCCCACCGGGATGATCCTGCTGGCAAAGTTCAATTTTCCGATTAGCGATTGCAACTCCCTCAATTTTATTTTTGGCTTCCCCAAGGCCCTTTCAATCGTTCCAACCAAAATCCGTCACCCTTATCCTCTGGCAGCCGGCAACTCCATTCGAACAGTATCAATCTGTATACCCAGAAAACTCAGACAGTGCGTAGGGCCCTCCGTCTTGTCAGCTGCCACCGGAATCCCAAATTGGTCTGCTACCTGCATGAAAGCCTCCATCAGGATTTCACAGTCCTTTGACCCCTCCGGGCCAAAGAACAGAAAATCGTCTAAATAGTGGACCATCGAGTTCACTCCAGCCGTTTGCCTGACCACCCATTCCACGAAACAACTAAACTTTTCAAAATAAGAGCATGAGATGGAACAGCCCATTGGCAAACATAGATCCACAAAGTAAGATCCCTCAAAGCAACACCCCAGTAGATGGTGGCACCTAGGGTGAACAGGCAACAGTCGAAAAGCAGCCTCCACATCCACCTTTGCCATTCTCGCCCCTCCCCCTGCCGCTTGAACCAACTCCACCGCCTTATCAAAGGAAGCATACATGACTGCCGCCACCTCTGGGTCAATCCCGTCATTTACCGACGCCCCTTTTGGGTAGGACAGGTGGTGAATCATCCTAAACTGACCCGCGACCTTCTTGGGGACCACACCCAATGGAGAAACCCTCAAATTGACCAATGGAATATCCTTGAATGGGCCAGCCATCCTTCCCAATGCAACTTCCTTCCCCAACTTACCCCTGACCACCTCCGGAAATTCCCTGGCTGACTTCAAATTCCCTTGAGCCCTAAACCCTTCACCCCTCCACAAAAGGTATCCAAAATCCCGAGCTAAACCCCGTCAGCAATAACTCCGCGTCCTCCCTCCTTCTCCGACCCTTAGCGTACCGTCTTAACCATGGTACCATCCTTCCGACCTTCACCGGTGTCCTGGCCCTGTGTACCCACCTCCCCTGATCTAACAGGGAATTTCCCTTTCTTGAAGCATTTTGCGTAGGCGTGGGAGCCACCACACCCCGAGCACTCGTGCTTAAACTTACATGTATTCCCGAATCTGCATTGTCCATCGTTGAACTGGAAGCAGAGGCCTTTTCGCATGGCCGCTGCTGTCCCGGGCCCACCTGCTCCCGTCCCTGTTCCTCCAAGCCCCCAAAAGGACTGCCCCCGAAGTGTAGTCATCATCTCCAGCCATATCCCCATGTCTCGCTCATCCCACCGCATGTCCGGCCTCACTGCAATCCTCTGTCGGAACTGCTCATCGTACCGCCACCATGCCATACCCCCATACGTCCGATGGGCTGCCGATATTTCATCATAGTAACAGAACAGAGCCGAACCATGTTCTGGGAACTTCTCCGCCATCACACTCGCCAATATGCAAAACGCCCTGGACCAATTCCCGAATGTCTTTGGTAACTTTCTATATCTCTTCTTGCGTTCCTCCTCCTCTTTTTTTCCCTGCTCCCCCTTAGTATCTTCTTTTATCTCGACAAACTGTTCCAACGGAAGCAACGAAAATATCTCTAAAAATTCCCGCTTCCAAATCTTCTCTTTTATGTCCTGGGTCAGGTGTAGGCCCAAAGGGCCAATTGTACATAGGCATGGCTTGGACAAGGCCACCTCTGCCACCTTAATGGATCCACCCGCCGCTGACCCCCCTGCTGGCCCCACACCCCGCCACGCCCGTACTGCACTGCCTCTCCACCTGAGCCACCAAATCCTTCAAACCTTTCAGGAAACCCCGCCACCCCCCTCATTCCCAGTCCCCACATTGTCATTGGATGTAATTGTGTTCCCTAGTGCTGGTTGTGGCACCTCACCTGTGCTGGTAGCGGCCGTGGCCTGTCCCGAGATGCCGCCACCTTGTCTGCCATCCTCGAGTCTCTCTCCCCTTCTGCTCACCGACCTCCTATCCTCCCGCTCCGCTTCAACTCTACGCCTCCCTGTGTAACTGGTGGGGCCTCGCGATCTCTCCCTATCTCCAGCACCCCTCCGCCTGGGGGACCTCTCCAGCCTACCCCACGTCGGGGATGAACGTGAAACTCTCCGTCTGTCCTCATTAACCGGGGAACGGGACCTCCCCCGCCGTCTATCTGCTCCTGCTGCGCCACCTCTTTGACTGTCTGTTCTACAGCCGTGCTCCGCTCCCGCCTGTAACGATAATGCACCAACAAGGTCAGTCCTCCCAGACCACCCGTAGCTAGTCCTGCTCCCGCTAGCTGCCGCCCTCGGGCCCGTGGGTCCCGCTACGTCCTACACACACTCCACTTTCTATCCCAGCGGACCCAGGCGATATCAACTGTAGCAGCTGAGTTAACACTCTCGTGTCTCCTACCTGGTCCGTTGCTACTGGTCCCGCCACACTTGAACTCTCCTGCTGCTCCTCCTCAAATTCATTAACTGAGTCCAGAAAGATTGTATCCATGTCCATGTCGTTGAAATCAGGTTCCCTCTGTGGCGTCCCCTGCGCTGCAGGTACACCGTCTCTGCTCCCACTCCTCTCTGCTGCTCCTACTGAGACACAAGGTAAAGGGCAGCAAACCCAGATTTATTACCCCTCACATCACAAATCACAGCGGGGGGGGGAGAGAAGAGCGGTGGGGGAGATTCACACACTATTAACCACTCTCATGGCAACCCCCCCCCTACAAATTACCCCCTCCTTATCCACTATAATAAGGTATGCCCCTATCTGGGCCCTACAACTAACTAATCACTACCAAACCTATACACCTGTTAATCAGGCCAGCTACCCCACAACCACCTAATTAAATTGACCCCCTTTTTTAAACTATTAACTTTTACCGTCCCCCCCATTGCTAAAAGGCCTTCATCCCAGGCCATGGAAAAAAAACCCTTTCTTTTCACTTTTTCTACTTTCTTGTTCCCGCCCGTGCTTATCCCCGCATGGGCCCCCACCATCCCAGATACTTTCATCCCATATGTGCAGCAGCAGGACCTTCCCCTCACCAACTCCCCTTTCTTACCCTTATTCCCTTTCATGGGCGTTCTCGGCCCCCCGATCACCACCGCACTTGCCTCCTTGGTCTCAGCCTCCGCTACCCGCCACACCCCTCACTTCATACTGCCACACTCCAGCACCTAATACTTTACCCGCTACCACCGTCCCTGGCCTCCGCGACTCCTCTGTCCTCTGGCTCCTACCGCTCCGTCTTCCTGTCCGCTGGGCCCCTTCCGCTGTTCCGGCCTCACCGGCTGTCTGGTGCACCTCCGCCACCGTCACTACTGTGCTTCTGCCTCCGACATGCTGCACTTCTTCCTCCATTGCGGCCGCTGCCGCCGCCACTCTCGCGCTGCTCCTCCTCTTTCTGGCACGGCCCCCTGCGTCCTGGGCCTGCTGTAGATCTCTGGGCTAAGACGCTCCGGCGGGCGGGCCCTCCTGGCAGGCCTCCCCCCCAGAGGGCCGTGCTTGCTCTCCCTCTCGACGCCGCCTCTGGACTTCCCCTGGGCACGGAACCCCAGCGCAGCAAGCTGTTGCTGCACCCATCCGGAGCCCTCTGGCGTTAGCCAAGGCTTGTTACAGAGGCCCAACAGGTCCTGAAGCACTGACATCTCTTCTGCAAGGTACGTGCAAGACATACACAGCTTCGTCCCCACGTATCTTGCAAAGGGATTTGGCGGCTCTTCTCCTGGGCTAACCCTCTTAATATAGACTCCCCCCAAACCCACCTCATCTCTCCTCTCATAGGTCCCCTGGCTAGGGGTCACCCTCCCCTCCGTTCCAGTGCGTTCTCCAGGGCTCCGTTACTTGTACATGTTAAGTACCTGAGCTCTTTGAATAAAGAATAGATCATAAAAATAGATAAGATCACTTAAAAAATAATCATGTTTTTATAATTATGTTAATTTGTCTAATTACATTTGAGCCTCTGAAATAAGAGAACTGTGTATGTAAATGGATACAATTTCTAAGTTTCATACAATATTTTTCTTCAACACTTTGAATTAAAGATGAAAGTCTGCACTTCAATTGCATCTCAGTTTGTTTTTATCACTGAGTTTCTTCTCTACTGGAATTTTGGACAACTCTTCTTTTGGCCAACTGCTTCCAGGTCTCCTCAGATTGGAAGGATTCCTTTTCCCAACTGCTGTTTGCGATCTCTCCACATGTGGCTCTATGGGATTGAGATCTGGACTCATTGCTGGCCATTTCAGCAATTTTCTGGGTGCTGTTTGAAGTGTGCTTTAGGTCGTATGTCCTGCTGTAAAGACCCATGACCTCTGATGGAGGACCCAACTTTCTGACACTGGGCCCTACATTGCACCACAGAATTCTTTGAAAGTCTTCAGATCTCATAATGCCATGCACACATCAAGACATCCAGGGCCTGAAGCAGAAAAGCAACTGCAAAAAATCAGTGAACCTGCACCATGGTTGACTGTAGGGACTGTATTTTTTTCTTTAAAAGCCTTATTTCTTTTTCTGAAAACAGAAGAATGATGGACTTTACCAAAAAGCTGTAATTTTATTTTGTCTATCCACAGCACATTCTCCCAAAAGGGATTTTGGCTTCCTCAGGTGAGATTTGGCAAACTCCACTCTGGCTTTTTTATGTTTCTGTGCCAGCAGTGGGGGTCCTCCTGAGTTTCCTACCATAGCATCCCTTCATTCAGATGGCGACGTATAGTGTGAGCTGGCACATTTTACCCTGTACCTTAAGGTCAGCTTTAATTTGTCTGGAAGTTGATCAAGGTTCTTTATCCACCATTCAAACAATTCTTCGTTGTAATCCTTTGATCAATTTTTCTCTTTCGTCCACACCCACGGAGATAGCTTACAGTGCCATGGGCCTGTAAACTTTTTGACACTGTTATGCACAGTGGACACAGGAACATTAAGATCTCTGGAGATGGACTTGTAACCTTGAGATTGTCCATGCTTTTCCACAATTGTTGTTCTCAAATTCTCAGACAATTCTTTTGCAGCTCTTTCTTCTTCTTCATGCTCAGTGAGACACACAACAGAAAGGTTGAGTCAATGTTTCCCCTTTTTAACTGGTTGCCGGTGTGATTTCTATATTGTCAGTGCCTGTTAAATGATACAGGTGAGTTTAATTACAAATTACAGGAGCATCACAATCTTGTAATGCAATTATTTCTTACAATTTTGAGAAGGTGCCAATAATTTTGTCCAGTCCATTTTTGGAGTTTTGCGTAGAATGTGTCAAATTTGGCTTTTTTTTTCTTCACTTTTTTTGTGTCATACCAATGTAAACAAAAGCAATAAACATGAGAATGCCTAAACATTTGTAATTGCAAAATTTTCTGGGCGAAGTGGTGCATTATCTGGCAGAAATGCAGGGGTGCAAATATTTTTGGCCATGACTATATACATATATATATATATATATATATATATATATAGTATAAATATATATATATATATATATATATATATATATACCATTGTTATTATAGAAATTTCAAGATCACCATACAAACGTCCAGATTACGAGTTTTGAGTTATGAGGGGTGCGGTACAAACTTGCACGTTATTGTCACCGCTCACTTACCTACAGCGCTGCTATTACAGGTTTTTATAAACCCAGCGTTATTAGGCAAGAAGTGAGCATAGAGCAAAATTGTGCTCCATACCGCACTCCAATACCAGTGCTGCTTAAGTCAGCGGTGAGCTGGGTTGTACGTGCACGATTTCCCCATAGACATCAATGGGAGAGCCGGCTGAGAAAAAGTCTAACACCTTAAAAAAAGCAGCGTAAAGCTCAGTAACGCAGTCCCATTGATTCCTATGGGGAAACAAAATTTATGTTTACACCTAACAACCTAACTTGAACCCAGAGTCCTAAACACCCCTAATCTTACACTTATTAACCCCTAATCTGCCACCCTTGACATCGCAGACAACCTACATTATACTTATTAACCCCTAATCTGCCGCTCCGGACATCGCCTGCCACTATAATAAACATATTAACCCCTAAACCGCTGCACTCCCGCATCTCAAAACACTAGTTTAAATAGTATTAAACCCCTAATCTGCCATCCCTAACATTGCCGCCACCCTACCTACATTTATTAACCCCTAATCTGCCGCCCCCCAATGTCGCCGCCACTATACTAAATTTATTAGCCCCTAAACCTAAGTCTAACCCTAACCCTAATACCCCTAATTTAAATATAATTAAATTAAATCTAAATCAAACCTACTATTAATAACTTAAAAATTCCTATTTAAAAATAAATACTTACCTATAAAATAAACCCTAAGCTAGCTACAATATAACTAATAGTTACATTGTATCTTGCTTAGGGTTTATTTTTATTTTACAGGCAAGTTTGTATTTATTTTATCTAGGTAGAATAGTTACTAAATAGTTATCAACTATTTACTAACTACCTAGCTAAAATAAATACAAATTTACCTGTAAAATAAAACCTAACCTAAGTTTACACTAACACCTAAACACTACACTACAATTAAATAAATTACCTAAATTAAATACATTAAATAAATTAAATACAATTACCTAAATTACAAAAGAAACAAACACTAAATTACACAAAAATAAAAAACAAATTACAAGATATTTAAACTAATTACACCTAATCTAACAGCCCCTATCAAAATAAAAAAAGCCCCCCCCCCCAAAATAAAAAACCCCTAGCCTAAACTAAACTACCAAATAGCCATTAAAAGGGCCTTTTGCAGGGGGATTGCCCCAAAGAAATCAGAAATACAAACAACCCCCCAACAGTAAACACACACCACCCACACAACCAAACCCCCAAATAAAACCCTAACTAAAAAAACCTAAGCTCCCCATTACCCTGAAAAAGGGCATTTGGATGGGCATTGCCCTTAAAAGGGCATTTAGCTCTATTGCAGCCCAAAGCCCTAACCTAAAAAATAAAACCCACCCAATAAACCCTTTAAAAAACCTGCGGAATCCGTTGGCGCTCTACAAATAACCGATAATAATAATAATAACACTAAACCCTTACAGTTTTGAAGATCCGACATTCCATCCTCACAAAGCCGGGAAGAAGTCCTCATCGAAGTGGCCAAGACGTCCTCAACGAAGCCGGAGAAGTCTTCATCCAGCTGGGAGAAGTGGTCCCTCCAGGTGGGCAGAAGTATTCATTCCAGACGGCCATCTTCTATCTTCATCCATCGGGGCGGCTGCATCTTCAAGACATCCGGTTCATTATTATTGTAGCTAGCTTGGGTTTTATTTTTACAGGTAAGTATTTAGTTTAAATAGGAATTATTTAGGTAATGATAGTATGTTTTTATTTAGATTTATTTTAATTATAATTAAGTTAGTGGGTGTTAGGGTTAAGACTTAGGTTTAGGGTTAATTAATATAGTATAGTGGCAGCGACGTTTGTGGGCGGCAGATTAGGGGTTAATAAATGTAGGTAAGGTGGCGACGATGTTAGGGACAGCAGATTTGGGGTTAATAATATTTAACTAATGTTTGCCGAGGCAGGAGTGCGGCGGTTTAGGGGTTAATATGTTTATTATAGTGGTGGTGATGTCCAGAGCGGCAGATTAGGGTTAATAATTTTATTTTTGTGTTTGCGATGCGGGAGGGCCTCGGTTTTTTGAGTTAATAGGTAGTTTATGGGTGTTAGTGTACTTTTTAACCACTTACGTTATGAGTTTTATGGTAACAGCTTTGTAGTGTAAAACTCAAAACTACTGACCTTTAGAAAGCGTTACGAATCATGCGGGATAGGCCTGTACCGCTCACTTTTTGGCCTAAAAAAAAGCTTGTAATACCGGCGCTATGGAAGTTCCATTGAAAATAGACTATACTCAAATTGCGTAACTTTGCGGTAAGGCAAAAAAATTGTGCGGGACAGCTGTACCTACAAGACTCGTAATAGCAGCGGTAGTAAAAAAGCAGCGGTATGAGGCTTAACGCTGCTTTTTTACTTATAACACAAGACTCGCAATCTAGCCGAAAATTAGCAAGCTAAATTAGTCCTAATTGGTCAGAAAACACATGCAAGTCCATTGAGCAGATATTTATTTTTTATACATGATGTTTCAAACATATAATTTAGGGTTTGTAATGATGTATTGTCCAAAGATTGTGCATGTTTATTAGAAAGGGAAATAGAAATACCTAAATAATTTCTGCTTGTGAATGGTCATAACAATATGCGCATAAGCAAAACAGCAACATCACCATTTCTAAGATGAATGAGTATGGAAATAAATAGAAAAGGGAACAAATGAGGCGGTAGAGAAGTTCGGCGGCCATATCTAAAAGAATTGTAAGATTACTAGCGTAACTGTCCATCTGTATGCAAAGGGTTGCAGCTGTATGTTTTCAGTGTGTTGATGTAACGGATCATTGTTTAATTGGATGTATACTGTTCCTATAAGCGCATTTTTTTGCTTGCCTAATGTTGCTTAACGTATAAAAATTACCTCTAATACCACTCAATTGCCACCAAATGTTCCAGATTATCCACATTACAATATTCCAACCCCACACATGTGCAAAGAAAATTTAACACCTTTAGGTGAAACACAATTAAAAATATACACATTTTACTATTTTTGCCAATTCTAAAACATTTAGGGCTAGATTACGATTGGAGCACTAAATATCGCTTGTATTCGCATTGCTAGGAGGCATTGCGCTCATAAGAGTGCACTTTCATAGGCTCCAATATGAGCCTCGTTCTAAGCGAAGAGGATAATAGCGCAAAGGGGATAGTAGCGCAGCGATTGCAGCATTTTTAAATATATATGGATATGCTTATATACATATATGTTTATATGTTAAAATGTGTAGATAAACATTACCCATATATATGTATAAATATGCATATAGATATACTGTATATTTACTGGGAACACAAAGTTCCCATAAAATGCAATGTAAAGCACATTTCACTGACGTTTTTTTTTTTTTTTAACACCCCACACTCCGCCAAACTAAATGCTTCTTTTTTTTAATAAAAAAAAACACATAATGTCCTCAATTTTATGGGCATTTGGGGCCCTTTTAGAAAACTAACCAAAGATCTGATCTCTGGTTAATTTTCTGAGCACTGATTGCTACCGTGATTTTGCGGTAGCAATAACAAGCCACTTGTAATGGCTGGTTATTTATCGCAAGCCTGCAAACCGGATAACTCAAAATTGTACACATTTTACTCTTTTCGTCAATTTTAAAATGTTTAAACTTATCTGCTTAATGTAAAAAAAGCCCTTAATGAGCCAAAAAATGCCTTAACAACAAAACTTTGCACAAGCAAGGTTTATAACTGCCCAAGACTATTCCAGAAGTTTCATGAGTTTTGGATTCCCACACTGCAAATAAATGATATAATAATAATAATAATAATAATTTGCGATTTATATAGCGCTTTTCTCCATGTGAGACTCAAAGCACTTTACAAATATACCAACATAAAGACATAAAAGTTAGGAGTTGCTGAAGGTCAGATAAGCGGACAATGCCTGATGAAAGAGGTGGGTCTTTAGCTTTTTTTTAAAAGTCTGTAAGGACGGTGCCTCTCTGATGTGCATGGTAAAGAGTTCCAGAAACTAGGGGCAGTGTGGCCGTATGCTCTGGAGCCTGAGTTTGTCCTTATTCTTGGCACTGAGAGGTGGGATGTGTTGGCTGACCTGAGTGAACGGGATGGGATGTAGGGTGTCAGGAGCTCTTTCAGGTACAGTGGGCCTTGGTTGTTTAAGGCTTTGAAGGTCAGCAGGCCAATTTTAAAATATGTTCGCCATTTAATGGGAAGCCAATGCAGGGAGTGGAGAACAGGTGTTAAGTGGCAGGAGCGAGTTTGATTGGTCAGTAGTCTGGCTGCTGCATTTTGTACCATCTGAAGGCGATGGAGTTCTTTTTTTTTGGAGGCCCAAGTAGAGTGCATTGCAGTAATCTAGCCTAGAGGATACAGATGCATGGATTAATGTTGGCATATCAATCGGTGGAATTGAGTGTTTTATCCTGGATATGTTTTTCAGATGAAAGTAGGCAGATTTTATTAAGGAGGACATCTGCTGTTTAAAAGATAGTCCAGCGTCAATCAGCACTCTGAGGTTTCGTACCTTTGTTGAACTAACGAGTTCAGAGCCTCCAAGCTCCAGGCCAGTTGGGTGATCGTGGGATATTTTTGATGCCCGGGGTCCCCTCACCAAGAGTAACTCTGTTTTGTCCGGGTTCACTTTGAGACAGCTAACATTCATCCATTCTATGCGGTCTGTT
Organism: Bombina bombina; assembly: GCF_027579735.1. Classification (NCBI taxonomy): domain Eukaryota; kingdom Metazoa; phylum Chordata; class Amphibia; order Anura; family Bombinatoridae; genus Bombina; species Bombina bombina. The sequence goes on from NC_069506.1 coordinate 138,256,414, forward strand.
AAGCAACTGTTTATGCGGCATTAAATTGTGTTAAGCACATTTTTGGGGTGGTTTAATGTTGCTTAACAAACAAAAATAACCTTTAATATGACTCAAGTGGCTCTTTTTAACATTACAGTATTAAAATAACACACATCTACACAGCAAATTTAAGACCTTTAGGTGAAACACACTCAAAATTATACACATTTTACTATTTTTAACAACTGTAAAACATTTGCATTAAATGAAAAGCACTTACAGTGGGGCAAAAAAGTATTTAGTCAGCCACCAATTGTGCAAGTTCTCCCACTTAAGAAGATGAGAGAGGCCTAAAATTTTCATCATAGGTATACCTCAAATATGAGAGATAAAATGTGGAAACAAATCCAGACAATCACATTGTCTGATTTGGAAAGAATTTATTTGCATATTATGGTGGAAAATAAGTATTTGGTCACCTACAAACAAGCAAGATTGCTGGCTCTCACAGACCTGTATCTTCTTCTTTAAGAGGCTCCTCTGTCCTCCACTCATTACCTGTATTAATGGCACCTGTTTGAACTTGTTATCAGTATAAAAGACACCTGTCCACAACCTCAAACAGTCACACTCCAAACTCTACTACGGTGAAGACCAAAGAGCTGTCGAAGGACACCAGAAACAAAATTGTAGACCTGCACCAGACTGGGAAGACTGAATCTGCAATAGGCAAGCAGCTTGGTGTGAAGAAATCAACTGTGGGAGCAATAATTTGAAAATGGAAGACATACAAGACCACTGATAATCTCCCTCGATCTGGGGCTCCACACAAGATCTCACCCCGTGGGGTCAAAATTATCACAAGAACGGTGAGCAAACATCCCAGAAACACATGGGGAGACCTAGTGAATGACCTGCAGAGAGCTGGGACCAACGTAACAAAGGCTACCATCAGTAACACACTACGCCGCCAGGGACTCAGATCCTGCAGTGCCAGATGTGTCCCCCTGCTTAAGCTAGTACATGTCCAGGCCCAACTGACGTATGCTAGAGAGCATTTGGATGATCCAGAAGTGGATTGGGAGAATGTCATATGGTCAGATGAAACCAAAGTAGAACTGTTTGGTAGAAACACAACTCATCATGTTTGGAGGAGAGAGAATGCTGAGTTGCAACCAAAGAACACCATACCTACTGTGAAGCATGGGGGTGGCAACATCATGCTTTGGGGCTGTTTCTCTGCAAAGCAAACAGGACGACTGATCCGTGTACATGAAAGAATGAATGGGGTCATGTATCATGAGATTTTGAGTGCAAACCTCCTTCCATCAGCAAGGGCATTGAAGATTAACCATGGCTGGGTCTTTCAGCATGACAATGATCCCAAACACACCGCCCGGGCAACGAAGGAGTGGCTTCGTAAGAAGCATTTCAAGGTCCTGGAGTGGCCTAGCCAGTCTCCAGATCTCAACCCCATAGAAAACCTTTGGAGGGAGTTGAAAGTCTGTGTTGCCCAGCGACAGCCCCAAAACATCGCTGCTCTAGAGGAGATCTGCATGCAGAAATGGGCCAACATACCAGCAACAGTGTGTGATAACCTTGTAAAGACTTACAGAAAAAGTTTGACCTCTGTCATTGCCAACAAAGGATATATAACAAAGTATTGAGATTAACTTTTGATATTGACCAAATACTTATTTCCCACCATAATTTGCAAATAAATTCTTTCCAAATCAGACAATGTGATTGTCTGAATTTGTTTCCACATTTTGTCTCTCATAGTTGAGGTATACCTATGATGAAAATTACAGGTCTCTCTCATCTTCTTAAGTGGGAGAACTTGCACAATTGGTGGCTGACTAAATACTTTTTTGTCCCACTGTAGGCCTATATTACGAATGGAGAGCAATATTTATGTGCACTGGTATTACAAGTGCAGAGCAATGCTATCTATATGGCACACATGCACTAGCACTGTCTAGCTGTGATAAACTGTCTAAATGCACTGAGATAAGATGAGAGAGCTTTGTGTGTAAGGCAAAGGGAACCTCTCTATAATATTAAATGTATGTTTATTTATAAGTTACTGTGGAGGGACTCTGTGAGTGAGGCAGAGGGAACCTCTCTATAATATTATATATCTTTATATAAGGTACAGGTGAGGGGCTATCTGTGTAAGGCAGAGAGAACCTCTCTATATTATTAAATATACATTGATTTATAAGTTACTGGGGAGGGGCTCTGTGAATGAGGCAGAGGGAACTTCTCTATACTATTATATATCTGTATATAGTACAGGTGAGGGGCTATCTATGTAAGGCAGAGGGAACCTCTCTATAATATTAAATACAGTATATATTGATTTATAAATTACTGGCGAGGGGCTCTGTGAGTGAGGCGGTGGGAACCTCTCTATAATATTATATATCGGTATATAAAGTACAGGTGAGGGGCTATCTATGTAAGGCAGAGGTAACCTCTCTATAATATTAAATACAGTATATATTGATTTATAAATTACTGGGGAGGGGTTCTGTGAGTGAGGCGGAGGGAAAATCTATATAATATTATATATATATATATATATATATATATATATATAATAACTCATTGTGTAGTTCATTAACAAATCTAGACAGGCCCAGAGGCTTGTTTTCCCACAGAAAACCTCTGAATTACATTGTTTCCAATGCAGCAAAGAATTCTGGGTAAGATATGCAAATTAAGTACACAATGACACACCTTTTTACTTCAGTCTGCTTTTCATCAGGTTCCCTTTACGCCAAAGTATCGCTGTTCACACAGCTTATAAACTTAGCTAGGGTTATTGCAGTGATTCATAACCATCCCAGGAAAGACTGTTTTGTGATTATTGCCACTCATCAGCTGGGAGAAGGTTAGAATCACTGCTGGGTGAAGTTGATTCCAGGCAGAATACAACAACATTTTAAATTAGGGGGAGATTAAAGGCGAGTTTAAAATCCTCCACTACGCACAAAATATAGAAAAAATAACTCATTGTGTAGTTCATTAACAAATCTAGACAGGCCCAGAGGCTTGTTTTCCCACAGAAAACCTCTGAATTACATTGTTTCCAATGCAGCAAAGGATTCTGGGTAAGATATGCAAATTAAGTACACAATGACACACCTTTTTACTTCAGTCTGCTTTTCATCAGGTTCCCTTTACGCCAAAGTATCGCTGTTCACACAGCTTATAAACTTAGCTAAGGTTAGTGCAGTGATTCATAACCATCCCAGGACAGACTGTTTTGTGGTTATTGCCACTCATCAGCTGGGAGAAGGTTAGAATCACTGCTGGGTGAAGTTGATTCCAGGCAGAATACAACATTTTAAATTAGGGGGAGATAAAAGGCGAGTTTAAAATCCTCCACTACGCACAAAATATAGAAAAAAAAACTCATTGTGTAGTTCATTAACAAATCTAGACAGGCCCAGAGGCTTGTTTTCCCACAGAAAACCTCTGAATTACATTGTTTCCAATGCAGAAAAGGATTCTGGGTAAGATATGCAAATTAAGTACACAATGACACACCTTTTTACTTCAATCTGGGCCTGTCTAGATTTGTTAATGAACTACATGTTGTTGTTGTTTTCTGCCTGGAATCAAGTTCACCCAGCAGTGATTCTAACCTTCTCCCAGCTGATGAGTGGCAATAACCACGAAACAGTCTGTCCTGGGATAGTTATGAATCACTGCACTAACCCTAGCTGAGTTTATAAGCTGTGTGAACAGCGATACTTTGGCGTAAAGGGAACCTGCTGAAAAGCAGACTGAAGTAAAAAGCTGTGTCATTGTGTACTTAATTTGCATATCTTACCCAGAATTCTTTGCTGTATTGGAAACAATGTAATTCAGAGGTTTTCTGTTTGAAAACAAGCCTCTGGGCCTGTCTAGATTTGTTAATGAACTACACAATGAGTTATTTTTTCTATATTTTGTGCGTAGTGGAGGATTTTAAACTCGCCTTTTATCTCCCCCTAATTTAAAATGTTGTTTTATATATATATATATATATATGTCATGATTCTGTCCGTTCATTGTCGTGTCGCCGCGGCTCCCGGATCTTCTCTGAGTGAATGACGTCACGTTGCTTAGCAACGTGACGCTTCCTCCAACACACCCCTCTGATGACGTTGCCGCTCCTGCCTTTAAACCACGGCGGGAGATCTTACTCGGGGCCCGTTTGTTTGTTCCCTTTGGAGTTTGTGAGTACCATATCAAATTCTGTTTTCTTGTGTACCGACTTCTGCCTGCCTGACCAAGCCTTATGCCTTAACCCTTTTGCTGATATTTGGATACCGACTTCTGCCTGCCTGACCTTGCCTTTTGCCTTAACCCTTTTGCTGATATTTGGATACCGACTTCTGCCTGCCTGACCTTGCTTTTTGCCTTATTCTGCTATTGTTGTTTGGATGCCGACTTCTGCCTGCCTGACCTTGCTTTTGCCTTAATCCACAACCTTTTCTTTGATACTTAAAACCTGCTTAAAGGGACATTTTACTTTTACAAGCTGCAAAAGAGAACTTTGCCTTTCTGTTTGTTATAAACCTGCTTAAAGGGACATTTACTTTTACAAGCTGCAAAAGAGAACTTTGCCTTTCTGTTTGTTATAAACCTGCTTAAAGGGACATTTACTTTTTCAAGCTGCAAAAGAGAACTTTGCCTTTCTGTTTGTTATAAACCTGCTTAAAGGGACATTTACTTTTACAAGCTGCAAAAGAGAACTTTGCCTTTGTTTTACAAGCCTGCTAAAGAGGACCTTTTTTCAAAGCTGCAAATAAGAGCATTTCCTTTATATTCTTTGAACTGCTTAAAGGGACGTTTTTTCCTTTGTGGCTTTCCTGCATACTGGAACAATAATTATTTTTGCTATCTTTCTTATCTGTTTCCTGAGTGGGTCACGTCCTGGATATTTCTCAGTGTGCTAGCGTGTGCTTTCAATTCACGCTAGCAGTTGGGTTGCATCCCGGACTGATTCCAAAGCGGCTGACATTACAAACGGGCCATAAAAATGGACCCCACTGAATTATCCATGGCCGTGGCTCACCAGGGACAGCTATTGGGATCTCATGCCACTCACTTGCAGTCTCTGGACACTAAACTTGATCAAATAACTGCTCTATTACAAAATTTGGTTGCTACTGCACCTCCCAATCCTAATCCCAATCCTAATCCTATTGAGGCATTACCTCTTTCGATTCCTAACAATCAGTCTCAGGTACAACTAAGTCCCAGGATACCTCTTCCGGATAAATATGATGGGAATCCTGAAGAATGTAGAGGCTTTCTGAATCAATGCCGTCTTCATTTCCGGAATAGCCCTACTCTTTTTGCTACTCCCTCTTCTAGAATCACATTTCTTATTTCCTTAATGAAAGGAAAAGCCTGGGCTTGGGTATCACCTTTGCTAGAAAAGAATGATCCTATACTTTTGGATGTTGATACATTTCTATCTATGTTTTCAAATGTATTCGATAAACCTGGAAGGTCATCCGCTGCTGAAGCCACTCTCCTGGATTTACGTCAAGGTAATCAACCAGTTTCTCAATACGCTATTGAGTTCCGCACCCTTGCCTCTGAGACCACTTGGAATCAGGGAGCACTCAGAGCCGCTTTTCGTAAAGGACTTTCTGAGCGTCTCAAGGATGAATTGGTGTATCGTGAACTTCCAGAGTCCTTAGAAGCCTTAATAAATCTTTGTATCAGTCTCGACGCCAGGTTTCGTGAACGCCAACAAGAAAAGGATAGAACACAGAGGTCTTCAACTCGAACTCCTTTTCGTTTGGCTCCTCGTTTTTCTAATCCAGTCACTCCTGCCTCTCCTACTACTGATCAGGCTGAACCCATGGAAGTGGGAAGTATAAAATTAACTGAGACTGAACGCTTGAGAAGACGGACTCTTGGCTTATGCCTGTACTGTGGCCTCTATTAAGGGATTGTCCTACTAGGCCAGTAAAAGCCAGGGCTTAACTCTAGTCCAGGGAACTGAGTTAAGCCAAAACAGTTGCCATTCCCTATACAAGAAACTTTTTGTTCCAGTAACCCTTCAAATTGGACATAAGAAGATTCATACCCAAGCTCTAATCGATTCTGGTGCTGGAGGAGTGTTCATTGACTCTACATTCGTCTCTATTCACTCTATACCCTTACTAAAGAAAGAGTATTCAATTTCAGTCTCTACGGTCAGTGGAGATCCTTTGGGTTCTGGATATATTCAGTTTGCTACTCAACCCTTACTTCTCACCGTAGGAATACTTCATTCCGAGACAATTTGTTTTGATGTCATTCCCACTCCTCAATTTCCCATTATCTTGGGTTTACCCTGGCTCCAAATTCACAATCCTATTTTTTCTTGGACTTTCGGTGAACTCACTTCCTGGGGATCTACATGCCAGACTAAATGTCTTCAAAAGATTACCAAGTTACCACTCACTATTGCTCTCACAGTCGAAACTCCGGACTCCCTACCTATGCCTTATCATGACTTTGTGGATGTTTTCTCCAAAAAAGAAGCTGAACGTCTTCCTCCTCACCGCCCTTTTGATTGCCCCATTGATCTCCTTCCCGGGGCTACCTATCCTCGAGGCAAGACATATCCACTTTCTAAACCTGAAAACATGGCTTTGGAAGAATATATTAAAGACAATCTGGCTAGAGGATTTATTCGACCCTCCTCTTCCCCTGTAGGGGCTGGTTTCTTTTTTGTAGGAAAAAAGGATGGCAGATTAAGACCCTGTATTGATTACCGAGGATTAAATCAGATTACCATCAAGAACAGTTATCCTCTACCCCTTATTCCTGAACTTTTTACTTATCTTCAGGGAGCCACCATATTCACCAAACTCGATCTACGTGGTGCATACAATCTGATCCGTATACGCAAAGGAGATGAGTGGAAGACTGCCTTTAACACTCGATTTGGGCATTACGAATATTTGGTCATGCCCTTCGGGCTATGCAATGCTCCGGCGGTTTTCCAACATTTTGTAAACGAGATCTTTCGTGATTTTTTGAATATATTTGTCATTATATACCTTGACGACATCTTAATTTTTTCTCAGAATCACCAAGATCATGTGCACCACGTCAAGAAAGTACTTCAACGTTTAAGAGAATTCCATCTGTTTGCTAAACTGGAGAAATGTTCTTTCCATCAAAAATCCATACCCTTTCTGGGTTATGTAATATCGGCATCTGGATTTGAAATGGATCCTACTAAACTTTCTGCCATCTTGGATTGGCCTAGACCTGATTCTTTGAAGGCTTTACAATGTTTTCTGGGCTTCGCCAACTACTACAGGAAGTTCATCAAGGATTTTGCTACTATTACTTCTCCTCTTACTTCTCTCACTAGAAAAGGACAAGACTGTAAAAAATGGCCTCCTGAGGCTATAGAAGCTTTTGAGTCTCTCAAAGAAGCTTTTTCCTCAGCACCTATTCTCCGTCATCCAAATCCTGATTTTCAGTTTATCCTGGAAGTTGATGCTTCCTCTGTTGCTGCTGGAGCTGTTCTGTCTCAACGAATACCGGAGACTGGAAAGATTCATCCTGTTGCTTTCTTCTCTAAAAAATTCACCTCCTTCTGAATTTAACTATGACGTAGGGAATAAAGAGTTGCTTGCCATCAAAATGGCATTGGATGAATGGAGGCATTGGCTGGAAGGTACTTCTTTGCCATTTACCATACTCACTGATCATAAGAACCTTCTTTATCTCCAAACAGCCAAACAATTGAATTCCAGGCAAGCACGCTGGTCTTTATTCTTCTCCCGGTTTCACTATAATTTGTCTTACATACCTGGTTCAAAAAATATTAAAGCAGACGCCCTTTCCAGACAATTTCAAGATACCCCAGTTCCTGAGTCTGGTACCATTCTCCAACCTCATGAAGTCATAGCCCAGTTAACAACTTCCTGGTTACAAGATTTACAGTCTGCTCAAAGGAATCTTCCTTTGTCCTGTAAACCTCCCGATGGTTTACTCTTTGTTCCTGAACGCCTTTGTTCCAAGATTTTATTTTGGGCTCATGATAGTCCCCTTTCTGGACATCCTGGCATCAGTATTACCACTAGAAATCTCAAACAGCATGTCTGGTGGCCTACTCTCTATCAAGATGTGAAAGATTACGTCTCAGTATGCACACAATGTGCAATGAACAAAACTCCACGCCAACTTCCTTCAGGATTGCTCCAACCATTGCCCATACCTCATCAGCCTTGGACTCATGTATCCATGGACTTCATTACCGACCTTCCCTTGTCAGCTGGAAACAATACTATTTGGGTGGTGGTCGACAGGTTCACTAAGACTGCCCATTTTGTACCCTTACCAGGATTACCATCTGCCAAAAGACTCTCTGAACTTTTTATTTCACATATTGTAAGAATCCATGGATTTCCTCTAGATATTGTTTCAGATAGAGGGGTACAGTTTGTTTCTCGATTTTGGAGGTCACTTTGTAAATATTTTGGAACTACTATATCTCTCTCTACTTCTCACCACCCACAATCTAATGGCCAGACTGAAAGGGTAAACCAGTGTCTTGAAACATATCTTAGACATTATGTGGATCATTATCACTCTAACTGGACTTCTTACCTTCCTTTGGCTGAATTGGCTCATAATGCCCGGTACAATTCCTCCTTTCAGACTTCTCCTTTTCATGCAGCTTACGGATATCAGCCCAGAACATTTCCTTTGCATACTTCTTCCACAGTGAATCCTGCTTCTGATCTTACAGCCCGAAGATTAACTCGACATTGGCGGAAAATACATCGTATTCTTTCTGTAGCTTCTAGACGTTACAAGTTCTTTTCTGACCTTCGACAGAAGAAGGCTCCCAAATATCGCCCTGGTGATAAAGTTTGGATTTCCTCTCGTTTTCTTCGCCTGAAACAACCTTCTAACAAATTGGGACCACGATACGTGGGTCCTTTCCGAATACTGGGTCAGGTGTGTTCCACTGCTTATCGGGTGGCTTTACCCAAGTCTCTCAAAGTCCATCCGGTATTCCATGTTTCTCTTTTAAAACCTGTGATGACTAACAGGTATTCTAAGCCTTTTTCCAAACCTCCACCTCTATTTGTGCATGGACACCCTGAGTTTGAGATCAGCCATATTCTGGATTCCAAGCTGCGTGGCAAGAAATTGTATTATCTCATTCATTGGAAGGGTTATCCAGTCACGGAACGTTCTTGGGAACCGGCTCATCAGGTAAATGCTCCTACTTTGATCAAGGCCTTCCACAAGACTCATCCTGATAGGCCTGGTCCTGTCCCCCGGAGGGGTCCTTGAGGAGGGGGGTGCTGTCATGATTCTGTCCGTTCATTGCCGTGTCGCCGCGGCTCCCGGATCTTCTCTGAGTGAACGTGACGCTTCCTCCAACACACCCCTCTGATGACGTTGCCGCTCCTGCCTTTAAACCACGGCGGGAGATCTTACTCGGGGCCCGTTTGTTTGTTCCCTTTGGAGTTTGTGAGTACCATATCAAATTCTGTTTTCTTGTGTACCGACTTCTGCCTGCCTGACCAAGCCTTATGCCTTAACCCTTTTGCTGATATTTGGATACCGACTTCTGCCTGCCTGACCTTGCCTTTTGCCTTAACCCTTTTGCTGATATTTGGATACCGACTTCTGCCTGCCTGACCTTGCTTTTTGCCTTATTCTGCTATTGTTGTTTGGATGCCGACTTCTGCCTGCCTGACCTTGCTTTTGCCTTAATCCACAACCTTTTCTTTGATACTTAAAACCTGCTTAAAGGGACATTTTACTTTTACAAGCTGCAAAAGAGAACTTTGCCTTTCTGTTTGTTATAAACCTGCTTAAAGGGACATTTACTTTTACAAGCTGCAAAAGAGAACTTTGCCTTTCTGTTTGTTATAAACCTGCTTAAAGGGACATTTACTTTTTCAAGCTGCAAAAGAGAACTTTGCCTTTCTGTTTGTTATAAACCTGCTTAAAGGGACATTTACTTTTACAAGCTGCAAAAGAGAACTTTGCCTTTGTTTTACAAGCCTGCTAAAGAGGACCTTTTTTCAAAGCTGCAAATAAGAGCATTTCCTTTATATTCTTTGAACTGCTTAAAGGGACGTTTTTTCCTTTGTGGCTTTCCTGCATACTGGAACAATAATTATTTTTGTTATCTTTCTCATCTGTTTCCTGAGTGGGTCACGTCCTGGATATTTCTCAGTGTGCTAGCGTGTGCTTTCAATTCACGCTAGCAGTTGGGTTGCATCCCGGACTGATTCCAAAGCGGCTGACAATATATATATATATATATACATATACAGGGCTCAAAATGTCATGTCGTAAGCTACTAGCCAAGCCAAAATGTTACTCACCACTTTTGATCCTACACACTACCTACCCACATCACACCCACTACTCGACCCCCTCAAGATTAACAAAAATAAGTGCATAGCAGTTAGCAACATCAACTTGGTGGTTCTGGGTAAGACAACAGCTGGATAGAAATAGGAAGCTATTGAAGTGAGAGAGTGTAGAAAGAGAGTGCTGACGGTCATGGAAGGTTTTAGCGGACCTGGAGATTTTCTTTTAATAATTATCATCTCTCCCTTCTCACTCTTAACTATCCTTCTCTCCTCTCTTTAATCTCTCTGTTTACCCTCTCCCTTATCTTTTAGGCCATATTTTCTCTTTACACTCTGTCTTTCCCCTTTCTCATATCACTTCACTCTTTTTTCTTCTCCATTCTCTCTTAAATCTATCTTCTACACTTTTACTTTTCATCTCCAATGCCCGGTCTGATGATCACTGCTTGTTAAATACGGTGTGCAGGTTCTCTTGTGAGAACCTGTAGCCGTAGTGGGTCGAAAGGCTTACTAAGCCTTTGATAAATTGACCCCTATGTGTCTCAGGGGGCAGGCTGTATTTCCAGATTGAAACATAGACTGTAGACCAGTTAGCATGGCTGACTGCCTGTGTAAAGAGACACACTGGTGAGACAAACTTGTTTTTATTTGTTTTGTATTTTCCTTATTCCATTTCTATAAAGTTCTAAACTAGGTTCAGGTTAACTGACCATTGGTAAGGGAAAACTATATGTATAGTTAGGATCCTGACTAGGCTGATCATATTGCCGCTTTAAAAAGGGACACATATGAAAAATACATGTGTCAGGGCTGTTTTTTAGGGCTGTTTAAAGAAATGGTTTTGTATAAGAACCCTCACATATGTATTTTTCATATGTGTTCCTTCTTAAAGCGGCAATATGGGCAGCCTAATCCTGACAGGAGTAGACTTTTTGTTTATATGCTTTGTTTTACTGGCTGCTTTGAAGTTGCTGTACTTAAAGGGACACTGAACCCAATTTGTTTCTTTCATGATTCAGATAGAGGGGTAGATTTATCATAGTGCGAGCGGACATGATGCAATGTTACGTATCATGTCTGCTGCACATCGATAAACATACGCTGTCGGCATTTATCATTGCACCAGCAGTTCTTGGGAAAAAATACGCTTAACTCAATTTATTTGCAATATGGAAATCCAAAAGTCATGAAACTTCTAGAATATGTTTTGGCAGTCATAAACTTTGCTTGTGCAAAGTATTGTGGCAATTAATTGTTGTTTAGTAATTGTTTGGCTCATTAAGTGCTTTTTTACATTAAAAAAATGACATTAAAAGTTTAAGAATTGGCAAAAATAGTAAAATGTGTATGATTTTGAGTGTGTTTCACCTAAATGTCTTAAATTTTGGTAGCAATTGAGTGATATTAAATGTCATTTTTGTACATTAAGTAGCAAAACAAATGTGCTTCACACAATTTATTTGCAGTGTGGGTATCCAAAACTCATAAGAAATTCTAGATTAGTTTTGGGCAATGATAAACTTTAGCAAGTTTTGTAGTAAATGATTGCTGTTTTTTGCACATTAAAGGGATACTAACCCCTCATTTTTTATTTCATGATTCAGATAGAGCATGCAATTTTAAGCAACTTTCTAATTTACTCCTATTATCAATTTTTCTTTGTTCTCATGTTATCTTGATTTGAAAAAGCAGTAATAAAAGGTTAGGAGCCGGCCCATTTTTTAGTTTAGCACCTTGGTAGAGCTGCTGATTGGTTTGCTACATTTAGCCACAAATCAGCAAGTGCTACCCATGTGCTGAACAAAAAATGGTCTGACTCTAAAGCTTACAGTACTGCTTTTTCAAATCAAGATAGCATGAGAACAAAGAAAAATTGATAATATGAGTAAATTAGAAAGGTGTTTAAAATCTCATGCTCTATCTGAATCATGAAATAAAAAAAATAGGTTTAGTATCCCTTTAAGCAATTTCTATAGTAAAAGGTATAGGAAGTCCCAGCAAAAACCTCTGCATAGAAATAAACAGCTTCCTCATTCTATTGAGTGTGTTAGTCTATTCTCCATTTCCTTCTGTTTGAGATATTTCATGCAGCTGTTTACTTGAAATGAATAAAATAAAGTTATTTATAGATACATTTATTGCAGCACATTCTTTCTGACGAACATGTTAAAAATCACAGATTCCTTTCTATGTTTTCAATCACATTGCTATTGAATAATAACTTGTATAAATACTTGTAAACATATAATACCCAGAATTTATGAAAATATCTATTTATAAACTTCTCTCTAAAGAAGGTAAGAAAAGGGGGGTGGGAGTAGAATGGGCGGCTTCTCACTGCATATTTAACTTAACCAAACTTGTACAAACCCCTCCAAGCATTTGCTTTCATGCTTACGATAAACTGCCTCTTCCTTCATTTTGAAGTTGCTGTACTTAAAGGGACACTGAACCCAATTTATTTCTTTCATGATTCAGATAGAGGGGTAGATTTATCATAGTGCGAGCGGACATGATGCGATGTTACGTATCATGTCTGCTGCACATCGATAAACATACGCTGTCGGCATTTATCATTGCACCAGCAGTTCTTGGGAAAAAATACGCTTAACTCAATTTATTTGCAATATGGAAATCCAAAAGTCATGAAACTTCTAGAATATGTTTTGGCAGTCATAAACTTTGCTTGTGCAAAGTATTGTGGCAATTAATTGTTGTTTAGTAATTGTTTGGCTCATTAAGTGCTTTTTTACATTAAGCAAATGACATTAAAAGTTTAAGAATTGGCAAAAATAGTAAAATGTGTATGATTTTGAGTGTGTTTCACCTAAAGGTCTAAAATTTTGGTAGCAATTGAGTGATATTAAATGTCATTTTTGTACATTAAGTAGCAAAACAAATGTGCTTCACACAATTTATTTGCAGTGTGGGTATCCAAAACTCATAAGAAATTCTAGATTAGTTTTAGGCAATGATAAACTTTAGCAAGTTTTGTAGTAAATGATTGCTGTTTTTTGCACATTAAGCAATTTCTATAGTAAAAGGTAAAGGAAGTCCCAGCAAAATCCTCTGCATAGAAATAAACAGCTTCCTCATTCTATTGAGTGTGTTAGTCTATTCTCCATTTCCTTCTGTTTGAGATATTTCATGCAGCTGTTTACTTGAAATGAATAAAATAAAGTTATTTATAGATACATTTATTGCAGCACATTCTTTCTGACGAACATGTTAAAAATCACAGATTCCTTTCTATGTTTTCAACCACATTGCTATTGAATAATAACTTGTATAAATACTTGTAAACATATAATACCCAGAATTTATGAAAATATCTATTTATAAACTTCTCTCTAAAGAAGGTAAGAAAAGGGGGGTGGGAGTAGAATGGGCGGCTTCTCACTGCATATTTAACTTAACCAAACTTGTACAAACCCCTCCAAGCATTTGCTTTCATGCTTACGATAAACTGCCTCTTCCTTCATTTGGATAAAGATAATTCCATCTAAATACCACAGAAGTGCAATCACTAAATTGAACTTCAAATTTTTTTCAAACAACAAGAAGATTTTTTCCAGTTAAGAGATACGATGCAAAAACCAATGGTTGAATTACTTTCAAATGTGGAATCAAAAAGATGCGTCGGTATTGAAATAATTAACAAGACTAATTCAACCACATTGACCTCTCCAAGGTAATCAGTCAATTTTCTTCATTACATTCAGCATTGACTTTTACATAAAGGTTTTAATTATGCATATTGCAGTGTGTTCTTATTTGTTTTTGCACATTTTTCCTGTCATTTTTTTCTGAAAATATTAACCATGAAAGCTTTATTTTTTCCTTGCCAGCTTTAGAATTATACCCTTCATGATGCTGTACATAAATTAATTGATCTGAGCAGCTTATTTCTAGATGACCCTAATAGTTCACAACAAATTAGATAAGATAAACAATACTAAGTCTTTTCAAGGGCTGTGTCTCTGGACTGCAAAATAATTCAGCGTTTGCTACAAAATGACTGTTAAATACTTAGAAAATATTTATTTTATATAGCTATACATTGTATTATTTTATCTATTATTACATAATGTTGAATTGTTGTAGTATTTGTTTTGTAGAAGCAGAATATCAATTGGTTTACTTACTGGTTTCATCAACTCTAATTACATTATAACAGGAATACTTATTATTTATATGACAATACTTTACAATAGAAGAGAGGTGATATGGTAGGACATTTAAAATTGGGAAAACCACCAGATTTATAAAGATCGGGCTATAAGCATTTTTTGTATAAAAGGGGAATACCAGAGCAGGAAGTTATTATTATCAGTTGTAGGGAACAAAGACAGAAATATTTAACAAAACCACATTTTAACAGAAGCTAAAATATATAGAAGAGCCTTCAAGCAGAAACAATAGGCACCAACATGGTATTATGGTGCCTGAATTATGCATAACACCGACCTGATATTGGTCCATTCAAATCCGTTTGCATGTGCACACAGAAACATTGTATAGAAGTAATGAGTTTTGTTTTTTATTGATTTCAATAATCAATAAGAAGAGCTGCTTTCTGAAATAAAAAAATAATTGAATTAGGAATGAATTGCGTATATGGGGGGAGATTTATCAAGCAGCCATGCTGCTTGCTCCGCACGATGATTCCGGCTCGCCAGAAACATACGTTGAGAAGCAACAGTTGTAAGACCGCTGCTTCTTAACTCATCCGCCACCTCTGTGGTGGCGACTGCAATCATCCCGATCAGATATGATCGTGATGATTGACACTGCCTGCTAGCGGCCAATTGGCCACGCATGTGCAGGGGGCGGCATTGCACAAGCATTTCACCAGCGAATCATGTCTGCTCGCCATTTGTTAAATCGTTCCCATGGTCTCCACTAGGAAAGTGAAACACACAAAGATCTGCATTTGCAGTTTCAGAATAAAAAAAATCAGTCTCCGAAAAGAGCCAAATGCCGATGGCAGCGACCATATCTGCAATTCGTTTGATAACTTAACACCCAAATGCACATCCCCAGTTCTCAGAAATATTTCCATGTACCTTCACTAAAGCAAAACAATCAAGATCAAAAGCAAAACATGGAAGCTTAGTAATTCTATATAGTGATGACTGCTTAATCTGCTTCAAATCTTTTTATCTTATTTTACCATTATTATCATTTTATAAAATGTGAAAATCATTTCATATTGTTGTGAGAAATGTTATAATTATCCTACTTAAACCTCCAAACACATTATTGCAGACATAAATGTGTATATATATATATATATATATATATATGTGTGTGTGTGTGTGTATGTACAAGTTGCTAATTTGTGCTGATTTGAAGTACCCTATATACAGTATGTTTAGTTTTTATTTTAAAAAAAGTGTTCAATATGAACTAAGCATGCAAAAGAATTTGAACACTGAAAAAAGCCATGCATATATCCAAGAAATAGTGTTTAGAAAATGCAAAAATATGCAGTTCCAAGGCTTTTCAAACGTTTTAAAAGGGGAAAATATAAACCCAGATTACAAGTGGAGCACAAAAAATATTAGTGCTGTTGACTTGACTGCTAACATCTTTCAAGTTAAATCAATAGTACTTTTATTCTTACAAGCTGAAAGTAAAAAGTTAGTGCTTGAGCGACAGCCTCAGGCTCGCTAACTGGAGGTAGAATAGCAAGGCTGCGCTAAATCCCTCACCTTACAGACTTCTATGGAGCGTTGTACAAAATTCTTTTCTAGCTTTCATTCAAGTGCTAAACAAAAGGGGCGCTAAAATGAACTGCCCTAAGCCAGAAGTGTTGAAGAAATAGTTTAAAGTACTATTAAATACACTAGACTTGCACAATCAAAAATGTATAATAAAAAGACAATGCAAAAGCACTTAGGGCCACATATATCAAGGCGTAAAACTGTTTGCTTCTTCGTTTGTGAATCTGTCTGCTTTGACTCTCTAGACGTGGAAGTTGAATTTGCAAATATATTTATTTAAAAAACAATTGAACCATACTGTGCCATATTTGACACAAAGATCAGCAAATGAATGATAACTTTGGAACATGAATATTTGAATTTAAATGAATACTAAACCCAATTTTTTTCTTTCATGATTCAGATAGAGCATGCAACTTTCTAATTTACTCCTATTATCAATTTTTCTTTGTTCTCTTGCTATCTTTATTTAAAAAGCAGGAATGTAAAGCTTAGGATCCAGCCCATTTTAGGTCCAGCACCCTGGATAGTGCTTGCTTATTGGTGGCTACATTTAGTAAGTATAACCCAGGTTCTGAACCAAAAATTGGCCTGCTCCTAAGCTTTCCATTCCTGCTTTTTAAATAAAGATAGCAAGAGAACAAATAAAAATTGATAGTACTTGATCGGGTTGAATTCCGGCGATTCCTGTCTGCCTCATCAGAGCAGGCAGACAGGGTTATGGAGCAGTGGTCGCCAGAAACACGGGACGTCAAGCTCCATTCTGAGCTTGATAGATAGGCCCCTATGTGTCTATGCTTGTCTCTTTGTGGACATGTGTATTCCTGTGCGTCAGCGCATCCCTACTTGTGTGTGCATGTGTTTGTGTATCCCTCTCATTTCCAGATATTATTTAATATCAAATTGTATGATGTTCATTTCTTAAATGAATGATTTGAAGACTAATTTTTGTATTTGTATTTCTGACATAAATTATATATATTTTAAATACATATAAATTATGGGTCAAACAATATTGTGCCACTACGTAATTCGTACACAGGAGGGCAGAATACATTGATGGAATTAAATTAATACATACACTTAATACACTGAATTAAGATTATAACACGCGGGTCAATTTCAAATGATCATAATTCACTTGTGATGAACATCAAATTTGCTTTTATGTTGGGTTTTCAAATAAAGTCACATTCTAAATCATTCAAAAAACCCATAACAACCTTTAATATTATACATTTTAATAGTATTTATACCACAATAAAATACACAATTGCCTTGCATGGGGACAATTTATCACAAATATTCTAATCTTGAAGAAAACACTTCATGTGTTTTTAAAAGAATGTTTGGAGTTTTCAAATTCTACATTTTGGACGTTTTGGAAACTACCTTTGTCTCTATCAAGGGCTATTTCTTGGCTGTTGACATAGATTTTTATTTTTTTTTCAATTTTAAAGTTTTTGCACATGCTCGGATAATTTTTGTGCAATAAAAAGTTAAAATATATCTTATTTTAAACTATGAAATGTGTAAACAGATTATATATGATCATCTACATGATTGTAGTATTTGAGTATTAAACATGCTATAAAACTAATTACAAAATATGAAATTATTAGTTGTACACATACCATAAATAAATGTTATTGGTTAAAGGGACATTCTACTCTATAATGTTTATTGTTTAAAAAGATAAATAATCCTTTTATTACACACTAGAGGCTGGGCCGGTGCTAGACTATTTTGTGCCCTAGGCAAAACCAGTTACTTGCGCCCCCCCATGGAAAAAATAAATAAATAAAAAAATTACAGAAACAAAACATAACACTTTTAAATTTCTTTTAATTTTCATGAATAAGTGGTGTGGCATAAGATGCCAAAAGCAACAATATTAAAGGTAAAATATAAAGTAACCAAATGTTAAATTGCCTATATTAACCAAAAATATATTTTAACTTTTAATTAAACAAAATATATATTAACTGAGTCTGTATTTTTCTTACAGCCAGAGAAACAAACAAAAAAAAACCCCACAGATTTGTCAGAATTTTTTTTAAATTTCAGACACCTCAAAATCTCACTCTGCGTGCCTTTTCCTTTGCAAATTTTGTCACCATTTCAGCCAGATCAAGTGCTGCTGCCTGTGTATGTTCAATAGATATAGTTGCCAAGCCAACTAATCTCTTTTCCAACATTGTAGAACGTATGTAACTTTTTATAAGTTTGAGCTTTGAGAAACTACGTTCACCACTTGCCACTGATACTGGAAGCGTGGGAAGGATCCTCAGAGCAACAGAAACATTGGGCACGTTATCCAGAAGTTTATTATGTAGTATGAAGAGAAGTACTTCTTGTGGCGGCATAGGCTTTGGAAGTCTTCGAGCTATTGCTTCAAGTTCACAACGCAGATCTTCAGCATCAATATCTTTGTTTCCATTATGCATCAATGACTTTTCCAAATTATTACAGTCCTTAAGTAAATCTTCTGTTGATTTTTTCTTTATACTGTATATGTCATATAGAAAGCCAAATAGTGAATTATATTTTTGTAGCTGTTGGAATCTCTCTTCAATCGATTGTATTGCCATGTCTAAAACAGCATAGTAAAAACCTGTTTTGAATTTCTGCTTTGGATCTTGTGGTGCTTCTTCTCGGGCCTCATAATCAAACTGCCATTTCTTTCTCCTGTTTCAAACTTGATCTTCTGTCTCAAAGTTTGGTACTATCTGTATCTCATTTGCAATCTCAGTAGCATCTGTCAAAACTTGTTGAAAACCCTTATCAAACCTGCAGGTAATGAGATAATTCTTGGTCACTTGCAATTGTCTTGTAGCTGAATTTAAATCAGCTTCCTTATTTTGTAGTAGCTTGCTTGTAAGATTGACTTCAAAAAGGATGTTGTACCATGTAACAAGGGAAACCACAAACTTGAATTTACTAACTGCATCAGCAAGGCCCTTGGCTTCAACTCGGGAAGTATTTCCAGATGGACCTGATAGGCTTGTATCCTCAAAAATCTCTATCAAAGCATCATATATATTACCAAGATGATATCTCAGTGGTTTCAAAGCATCAATCCAACTCTCCCATCTTGTTTCACTCAATGGCTTAACAGTTATGCCTAAGTCTGATATATGGCTAATTAGAACTTGCCAACGCTTAGTTGATGTAGATAAATAATTATAAATCTGTTGAACTAACCCGAAGAAAGTAGTTGCTTCCAGACAACACCTAGCAGCATCATTGACTACCAAATTTAAAGAGTATGCATTGCAGGGCACAAAAAACGCACGTGGGTTTAAGTCCAGTATTCTCTTTTGTGCTCCATTTTGTTTGCCTTTCATGTTACTGCCATTGTGATACCCTTGACCACGCAGATTTTCAATTGGCAATTGAATTAGCTTGAGCTGTTCAAGAAGAGTTTCTGCTATAAAGGCACCTGTAGTTTCCTGTAGTGGAATAAATCCTAAGAAATGTTCTCTTATAGTAATACTTTCAGACTCATTATCTGATGGTTTGCTTACATCAACAAAACGTACAATCATTGTCATTTGCTCAATGTGAGAAACATCGGGTGTGCAGTCCAGAATAATTGAATAGTATTTAGCTGAGGTTGTACTTGTTATAATTTTCTTCTTTATAGCACCGGCTAGAAGCTGTATAAGCTCATTCTGGATATCTTTTCCCAGGTAGTGAACCAATGTTTCTTGATCTTTAACCCTACGCAAATGTTCATTCATGATATGATCAAAAAGGGCTAGATATTCGACAAACTTTAAAAAATTTCCATTGCCAGCACTATACAACTTGTCATTTGTACCACGAAATGATAAGTTTTGCATGGAAAGAACTCTTACCAAAGCAATCAAGTGTTACAAGACTTGTTGCCAATATTGTTCTTCTTGCCTAATTTTCAGCTGGTTTATAGCATCAATTGTTTTTTCTTTAGATAAGCGGAATTCAAGTTCACGCCAGGCTTGATAGTTTTCCAAATGGTCAGTATTCCTCTCATGTGAAGAAATAATTGCTCCAATGTTCTTCCAGTCTTTTGAACCTGTTTCTTGTAGGGATGATGCAACATTTCTTTTACTGAACAATATACAGCAAAAACAAAAAAACACATCTTTTGAGGTTGAATATATCAACCATTGGCGACACACTTCTTCACCATTTGCCAGTCTCCTCTTGTAGTGTACAGTAGAAAATCATCTGTTTTTTGAGTCTTTGGCAAAATCATGTAATACAACCTCCTGTGGTCCATGTTGAATTATAAGCTGTCGTAGATCATCACTGCAAGAGTAGGGCCATTTAGCAGGGTCACTGTAATCCAAATCAGGCACAATATTGTTTTCTTTTGATGACTTTGCAGTGCTACTACTAGTCTCACTGTTATTGACATCTTTTTCTTCTGCATTCTTTCTAGAAACATTTCCAAATTGTGAAACTTCAGTATGACTTGTAGTTGGAGCACAACATTCAGCTTCTCCATCCCCAGTGGCAGGTTCCACAAGAGTACAGTCACATTCTTGTTCTTGATTTGCTTTCTGTGTATGAAGGTATCCCTCTTGCTTTGCTTGCTCCTTAGCTTGTTCTGCCTTTCGTTTGCGGTACTGGGCTCCAGAAGGTCATTTTTTATCAGCCATAGGTAACTGAAGAAAATAAAAAACATCTGGTTAAGTAAAGATAGTTCAGCTCTATGGTCCATCTTCGAAAATATAAAACTACTTATATATGTATATTACAATCAGAGACATAAGTGACTATGCCACAATCTCCCCCAACTATACCCACATGGTCACCCCTATGTTTGCCTTTAAGCTGGTAAGTTGACCCCATTGTTTAAGGTTTTATTAATTAACAAATAACCGTAGGTTGGTAAATTCACCTGAGAAACAAATGACCCCACACCTCAGGCCCAGCAATTGATCCTGGGCAAAATTAAAGAATTATTTTTTTCATGACAACTTAGTAGTTACTGGTTAAAACTCAATTACAAGCTAGCAAGTCACTGTGTCAATATATATTTACATTTACAATTTACATTCAGCATCAAATTTGCTTTGTTCCATTAGTGTTCTTTGTTGAAATCTAAACCTAGATAGGCTCATGTGCTAATTTCTAAGGCCTTGAAGGCCATCTCTTGTCTGAAAGCATTTGACAGTTTTTTCAGAGCTAGAGGGTGTTATTTCATGTGTACCATATAGATAACATTGTGCTCATGCATGTGGAGTTACGTATGAGAGGGCACCGATTGACTAAAAAGCATGTCAGTTAAAAGAACTGAGATAAGGGGCAGTAGGCTTAGATACAAGGTAATCACAGAGGTTAAAATGTATATTAATATACAATGGGGGGTAGTTATCAACGTGTCAAATTTCCTGCCTTCGCCGGCCCAATACGCCCGCCTAAGCTCGCCTACCTTCGCCGCCGCGGACCTGAAAAAATTTGCTTAAGTTATCAAATAAAGCTGTCAAAAAGCCGCAGGGCGATGAGCAGCGGACTGTGAGAGTTATCACTCATCCGATCTCGCTGCTCTTCGGCTTTTTCCCAGCTTTATTGCTAGCCTGTCACTAAGCACTCACACTAACTACACTGTTCTACCCCCTATACCGGCGCCCCCGGAGCCCCCCGCAACTAAATAAAGTTATTAAACCCTAAACCGCTGCTCCTAGACCCTGCCGCAACTCTGATAAATGTATTAACCCCTAAACCGCCACTCCTAGACCCTGCCGCCACTCTGATAAATGTATTAACCCCTAAACCGCCGCTCCCGGACACCGCTGCCACCTACATTATACCTATTAACCCCTATCCTGCCCCCCTACACCGTTGCCACCTATAATACATTTATTAACCCCTATCCTGCCCCCCACTACACCGTCGCCACCTATAATAAATTTATTAACCCCTATCCTGCCCCCCACTACACCGCCCCCACTGTAATAAATTTATTAACCCCTAAACCTAAGTCTAACACTAACCCTAACACCCCCCTAAATTAAATATTAATTAAATAAATCTAAATAATATTTCTATTATTAACTAAATTAATCCTATTTAAAAATAAATACTTACTTTTAAAATAAACCCTAATATAGCTACAATATAAATAATAATTATATTGTAGCTATCTTAGGATTTATTTTTATTTTACAGGCATCTTTCAATTTATTTTAACTAGGTACAATAGCTATTAAATAGTTATTAACTATTTAATAGCTTACCTAGTTAAAATAAAGAGAAATGTACCTGTAAAATAAAAACTAACCTAAGTTACAATTACACCTAACACTACACTATACTTTAATAAATTATTCCTATTTAAAACTAAATACTTACCTGTAAAATAAACCCTAAGATAGCTACAATGTAATTAATAATTACATTGTAGCTATTTTAGGAATTATATTTATTTTACAGGTAACTTTGTATTTATTTTAGCTAGTTAGAATAGTTATTAAATAGTTATTAACTATTTAATAACTACCTAGCTAAAAGAAATACAAAATCACCTGTAAAATAAATCCTAACCTAAGTTACAATTAAACCTAACACTACACTATCATTAAATAAATTAAATAAATTAACTACAAATAACTACAATTAAATACAATTACATAAAGTAACTAAAGTACAAAAAATAAAAAAAGCTAAGTTACAAAAAATAAAAAAATAGGTTACAAACATTTTAAAAATATTACAACAAAAAAAAGACTTTTTCAGCTCCGCTTGGAGGATCACTTAATCGGATGGAAGATTTCTTCAGCGCCGCTTGGAGGATCACTTCTGCCGGTCCGGGTCTCCTCTTCAGTTCCATCGGTGGCTCGGCTGACTGAAGACGACTAAAGGTAGGATGATCTTCAGGGGGTTAGTGTTAGGTTATTTTAAGGGGGGTTTGGGTTAGATTAGGGGTATGTGGGTGGTGGGTTTTAATGTTGGGGGGGGTTGTATTTTTCTTTTACAGGCAAAAGAGCTGAACTCTTTGGGGCATGCCCCCACAAAAGGCCCTTTTAAGGGCTGGTAAGGTAAAAGAGCTTTGAACTTTTTTAATTTAGAATAGGGTAGGGCATTTTTTTATTTTGGGGGGTTTGTTATTTTATTAGGGGGCTTAGATTATGTGTAAGTAGCTTAACATTGTTGTAATATTTTTAAAATGTTTGTAACCTATTTTTTTTATTTTTTGTAACTTAGCTTTTTTTATTTTTTGTACTTTAGTTAGTTTATGTAATTGTATTTAATTGTAGTTATTTGTAGTTAATTTATTTAATTTATTTAATGATAGTGTAGTGTTAGGTTTAATTGTAACTTAGGTTAGGATTTATTTTACAGGTGATTTTGTATTTCTTTTAGCTAGGTAGTTATTAAATAGTTAATAACTATTTAATAACTATTCTAACTAGCTAAAATAAATACAAAGTTACCTGTAAAATAAATATAATTCCTAAAATAGCTACAATGTAATTATTAATTACATTGTAGCTATCTTAGGGTTTATTTTACAGGTATTTAGTTTTAAATAGGAATAATTTATTAAAGTATAGTGTAGTGTTAGGTGTAATTATAACTTAGGTTAGTTTTTATTTTACAGGTAAATATCTCTTTATTTTAGCTAGGTAAGCTATTAAATAGTTAATAACTATTTAATAGCTATTGTACCTAGTTAAAATAAATTGAAAGATGCCTGTAAAATAAAAATAAATCCTAAGATAGCTACAATATAATTATTATTTATATTGTAGCTATATTAGGGTTTATTTTAAAAGTAAGTATTTAGTTTTAAATAGGATTAATTTAGTTAATAATAGAAATATTATTTAGATTTATTTAATTAATATTTAAGTTAGGGGGGTGTTAGGGTTAGTGTTAGACTTAGGTTTAGGGGTTAATAATTTTATTACAGTGGTGGCGGTGTAGTGGGGGGCAGGATAGGGGTTAATAAATGTATTATAGTTGGCGACGGTGTAGGGGGGCAGATTAGGGGTTAATAAATTTAATATAGCTTGCGGTGGGCTCCGGGAGCAGCGGTTTAGGGGTTAATACATTTATTATAGTTGCGGCGGGTCAGGGAGCGGCGGTTTAGGGGTTAATATGTATAGAGTAGCTTGCGGTGGGCTCCAGGACCGGCGGTTTAGGGGGTAATAACTTTATTTAGTTGCGGCGGTGTAGGGGGGACAGATTAGTGGTGTTTAGACTCGGGGTACATGTTAGGGTGTTAGGTGTAGACAGTTCCCATAGGAATCAATGGGATGTCTGGCAGCAGCGAACTTGTACTTTCGCTATGGTCAGACTCCCATTGATTCCTATGGGATCCGCCGCCTCCAGGGTGGCGATTTGAAAACCAGGTACGCTGGGCCGTAAAAGTGCCGTGCGTACCTGCTAGTTTTTTGATAACTAGCAAAAGTAGTCAGATTGTGCCGAACTTGTGTGCGGAACATCTGGAGTGACGTAAGAATCGATCTGTGTCGGACTGAGTCCAGCGGATCGAAGTTTACGTCACAAAATTCTACTTTTGCCGGTCTCTAGCCTTTGATAACTAAGGCGAATCAGCCTCGCCACAAATACGCTGCGGAATTCCAGCGTATTTGAGGTTGACGGCTTGATAACTAGGCCTCTATAACTGTGTTAATTATGAAAAACTGGGGAAGCGGTAATAAAGGGATTATCTATCTTTTTAAACAATAGCAATTCTGGAGTAGACTGTGTCCTTTTAACCATATACCAAACATGACAAGTATAATACTTGTTTAAGCAAAAAAAAGATTTTAAAAAAAAAAACAATCTCATGATTCACATAGATAGAGCATGCAATTTTAAACAACTTTCTAATTTACTACTATTATCTTTGTGAAGGCAAATGGCAGATTGTGAAGATGCCAGAATCTGCATCAGGGGGGTAGTTTTATAAGGGCAGCAGACCCTCTTTCTTTTTATATAAATTATAATATTTTATATAAAAAGAAAGAGGGTCGTGTCTGCCCTTATAACACTGTAACTACTACCCCTGCTGGCTGCAGATACTGGCATCTTCACAAATTCCAATCTGCCATTTGCCAGGATGATGTGCTCACATGGAGAAATTTTAAATATTCCCATGTGAGCACATCATCCCTGTGCATTATTTAATTAAAGAAATTGCAACAGCAGATTGTGAAATCAAATAATACTATATACTATACAGACAGTATACTATGAATGACCCTCAGTCACAGTCACATCATCACATGTAAAATAGCAATAGGTAGACAGTATAAGTATTACATTTATATTTATATAATTTGTTTTAAGCAAATCAATCAAATATTCATCATTCATACAACATCATACATTGTTCTAAGGCGGGCCTCAGGCAGGCCTGTAACTAGTTTCAACAACAACCCAGCATAAGTTCTCAGCCACACACAGGGGCCCCCTGAATATCAGAATATATAATGTCTGTGTACTAACATGTACTGTTGTGGGTGATCTGATGCCCCTGTTTCATTTCTGATAGTTAATGGAATTAGTGTTCCAACTTGGAATACAAATTCCATTAACTATCAGAAATGGAACTTCCAAGTACTAATTACACAATAAGTGGCAATGCATAGAAAGATTTATTTATCATGAAACCACCACACCTCATGATCCATCCACTACAAGTGTAAGATTTTGGATGAAATGAAACTTAGACAGTAAGTTTTCTCAAACACAGTGACTAGCCCTAGCCGCACGTGGCTCACACATGAGTTTTGTAACCAGGCGGGAAAATTATCAAATACAAATTTCCTTCCACTGTCCACAATCCAGACTAAGTCTAAGAGTAGACTATATAATATAAATACTAGTTTGCAAATTGCAGGCAGCATGGATTAATAAAAATAACACAATCAATAATTGATTGTGTTATTTTTATTAATCCATCTGCTGCCTGCAATTTGCAAACTAGTCAGTTTTCAATTAACAAACTACCACCGGCAGCCCTCAACCATTAAAATGAGGTAGATTATATAGACAGTGAGTCAGTGACTTAGTACTAGTCACAATCAACAACATACACATGATGATCATGCCAAACCATCATTGACCTCCATATTATATTTCAAAAATAAAAAAAGCAGAAATTTATAAAATAATTTCTCCTGACTCTCCTGGCTGAGTCTCTGAGCTCTCACCTCTGTTTGGTGGTCTGGTCGTCGTCCTCGACCTCGTCCTCCTCCATCCTGCCTGGGCTGGGTCCACTGTCCACACGACACTGTCCACACACACCCGGTCCGTCGACCAGTGCTGATCTGATCGGCTCTGTCTGGGCTGGCTAGCTAGCTCTGCACATGACACTGCACGCAGCACACTGTGTCTGCCAGGGCCAGCCAGGAGGCTCTCTACCCTCAGGCTCTACCGGTAACGGACTACTACTGCTAGACTAGCTACTGCTGCCTACAGGGCCAGGCTGAGATGTCTAGTACTAGTCTACTGACAGTGACACTGACACTGTCTGTCTACCGTCTACGACTACAGACTATACTGTCTTCAGTTTAGGTGACTCAGTCACTCTCTCTCCTCGACCTCTGTCTTCCGGCTGCTGCTGCCGCGTGTGTGAGGCTCAGGCTGGCACAGCACAATGAGCGGCAAATCGGGCGGGGTGGTCACGTGATGGTGACGTTGAGGGTGCTGACGTCGCCTAGCGGCCTAGCATAGTAGCAGGCTAGCAGGAATAATATACCGGTCCTGTCCACGAGGTCAAGAAGTACTGACTGTGAAGACTGTCTCTGAGTCTGAGACTCTGACTTAATAAATAAAAAAAATATGTAAATACACTGTCACAGAATTTATTTATTTTTTGCCGTAAAAGTAGTCGGCTGGCTCTGCTGCCTGCGCCCTAGCTGGCAGTGCGCACTAGGCGACTGCCTAGCCTGCTTAGTGGAAGCACCGGCCCTGACTAGAGGTAAAACCTGTGTACACGGGCCATTTTCTGTAGTGCAGTGGTCCCACCGCCCGCGCTCCCGTCTGGTTATGCCCCATCATGCCCGCTCCTGTCCAATCATGCCCGCTTCTGTGCACCGCGCGCACGCCAGTATACACTAGCCATTTTCTGAAGTGCAGCGATCCCACCCGCCTGCACTAAATAAAGTGTATTAACCCCTCTTCCGCCAACCCCCACATCACAATCTACCTAATAAATTGATTAACCCCCAATCCGCCCTTCACCCACATTGCAATCTACCTAATAAAGTGATTAACCCCTAATCAGCCATTCACCCACAACGCAAATAACCTAATTACAATATTATCCCCTGAACTGCAAACCCCCACAACATCAACTACCTAAATACATTATTAACCCATAAACCGTCAACCCCCCACAACATCAACTACCTAATTACACTATTAACCCCTAAACTGCCAACCCCAAAATGATAAGAATTAATCTAATTACTAAGACCCCTAACCTAACACCCCTTAAATTAACCCCAATTACATAAAATCAGTGCGCTCTCATATATCTATATGGCACACATGAACTAGCGCCCTCTAGCTATGAAAACTGTCACATGTATTCAGAGAAGAGGCGGCCTTCAAGGGCTTAAAAATTAACATATGAGCCTACCTAGGTTTAGCTTTCAACAAAGAATACCAAGAGAACAATGCTAATTTGATGATAATAGTAAATTGGAAAGTTGTTATAAATGACATGCGCTATCTGAATAATCAAAGTTTAATTCGGACTAGACTGTCTCTATAAGTGAAAGAATGTGCATTCAGACATATAAGCCAGTCATCAATAATACCCAAGTAATTATGTACCGTGTTTTGCTTAGGCTTTTCTCTTTATATTTTGCTTCTGTGTATTTTACTAGATTTTGCTTTATGTAATTGTTGTTTAAATGGTGACTCTTCTTGAAATCTAAAAAAAAAAATCAAAGCTGCTATACATTTTATACACATTCAAACAGATTGTAAAAAAGCACAATTATTGGTAATTAATAGACACCTAGATTACAAGTTTGTGCATTCATCTTTTAACTCTGAAAATATTTTCAGCGTTAAAACAGTATCGCAGTCATTACAAGTCTTGTTAGTATAGGTGTACTGCAAGCCTTTTAGCCTGTAACGCAACGTTAGTACCGTACTCCTAAAAATGATGTTTTTGCATGGTATTCCCATAGCGCCGGTATTATGAGTTTTGCGGTGAGGCTGAAAAGCGAGCGCTACACTCTAAAACGACAAGATCCGTAACATCAGTAGTTTTGAGTTTTACACTACAAAGCTGTAACATAAAATCATAAAAAAAGTACACTAACAACTACCTATTAACCCCTAAACCGAGGCCCTCCAGCATCGCAAACACTATAATACATTTATTAACCCCTAATCTGTCGCTCCCAATATCACCGCCACTAAAAAATATTAACCCCTATTCCGCCGCTCCCCGACATAGTCACCACTATAATAAACTTATTAACCCCTAAACCAACGCCCTTCCACATTGCAAACACTATTTAAATATTATTAACTCCTAATCTGCCGTCCGCCCACATCGCCCCACTATACTAAAGTTATTAAGCCCTACACCGCCGCCACTATAATAAACCTATTAACCCCTAAACCAAAAGCTCCCACAACAAAATATACTAAAATAAACTATTAAACCCTTAACTGAAAGCCCCCCACATCACAATAAACTAATTTAAACTAGTAACCCCTAAACCTAACGCCCTCCTAACTTTATATTAAAATTACAATTTCTCTATCTTAAATTAAATTAAAACTTACCTGTCAAATTAAAAAACTAAGCTTAAACTAACAATTAAACTAATATAATTATTAAACTAAAATTAAAATAACTACCAATTAAATAAAACTAAACTATGCATTAAAAAATCCTAACACTGCTCTAAAAATTACAAAGTATCTAATTACAAAAAAATATTGTTACAAAAAATAACAATCACTAAATTACAAAAAAATAAAAAACGAAATTA
Organism: Bombina bombina; assembly: GCF_027579735.1. Taxonomy (NCBI): domain Eukaryota; kingdom Metazoa; phylum Chordata; class Amphibia; order Anura; family Bombinatoridae; genus Bombina; species Bombina bombina. The sequence continues at coordinate 138,285,418 of NC_069506.1, forward strand.
TTCAAAATAAAAAGAATTACACCTAATCTAATAGCCCTATCAAAATAAAAAAGCCCACCCAAAATAAAAAAAAACCTAGCCTACAAGGGCCTTTTGTGGGGCATTTCCCCAAAGATATCAGCTCTTTTACCTGTAAAAAAAACACAAAGACCCCCCAACAGTAAAACCTACTACCCAACCAACCCCCCGAAATAAAAAACCTAATTTGAATTAGCCAATAGAATGAGAGCTGCTTAAATCCTATTGGCTGATTTGAATAGCCAATAGGATTTTAGCAGCCCTAATTCCTATTGGCTGATTCAAAATGTTCAGCCAATAGGATTGCAAGGGACGCCATCTTGAATTGCGTCCCTTGCATTGAAGATTCAGTGTACGGCAACGACAGTATGAAGAGGATGCTCCGTGCCGAATGTCTTCAGGATGGACCTGCTCCACGCCTCCGGGTTCAAGATAGAAGCTGCCGCCTGGATGAAGATTGAAGAGGCCGTCTGGATGAAGACTTCTCGACGCTTGGATCAGGACTTTGCTGCCGGGATGAAGATTGAAGAGGCCACCTGGATGAAGACTTCTAGCCGTCTGGATTAGGACTTCAACTCCGGGATGAAGATCGTTCAAGAGGGACATAAAAAAATGTAAGTAGATCGTCAGGGGGTTAGTGTTAGGCTTTTTAAAGGGTTTATTGGGTTTTATTTTTTAGTTTAGGGTCTGGGCAGTAAAAGAGCTAAATGCCCTTTTAAGGGCAATGCCCATACAAATGCCCTTTTCAGGGCAATGGGTAGCTTAGGTTTTTTAGATAGTTTTTTTTTTATTTTGTGGGTTTGGGGGGGGTAGGAGTTTGTAATGTTAGTGGGTCTTTTTTTTCACTAAAAGAGCTGCTATCTTTAGGGCAATACCCTACAAAAGGTGGTGGTTTGTATAGTGTTAGGGGGTGTTTGTATATTTTTTGGAGGAAAAGAGCTGTTTAACTCAGGGCAATGCCCTACAAAAGGCCCTTTTAAGGCCCCCCAAAAGGCCCTTGTAAGGGCCCTTGGTAGTTTGGGGGTCTGTATAGTGTTAGGGGGTGTTTGTATTTTTTTGGAGCAAAAGAGCTGTTTAACTCAAGGCAATGCCCTACAAAAGGCCCCCCAAAAAGACTCTTTTAAGGGCCCCGAAAAAAGTCCCTTTTATGGGCCCTTGGTAGTTTATTCTAGATTAGGCATTTTTATTTTGGGATGTGTTTTTTTTTTTTTAAAGGGTATTAGAATAGGAATAATTTATTTTTATTTTTGGATAATTTCGTTTTAGTTTTTTTTTGTAATGGTAGGTTTTTATTTTTTGTGATTTTAATGTTTTTTATTTTTTATAATGGTGGTTTTTTTATTGTCTGTAATCTTAGGTTTTAGTGTAAGGCAGGTTAGGTTTTATTTCACAGGTAAGTTTGTATTTATTTTAACTAGGTAGTTATTAAATAGTTAATAACTATTTACTAACTAGTCTACCTAGTTAAAATAAATACAAACTTACCTGTGAAATAAAAATAAAACCTAAGCTAGCTTCAATATAACTATTAGTTATAGTGTAGCTAGCTTAGGTTTTATTTCACAGGTAAGTATGTATTTAGTTTTATATAGGTATTATTTAGTTAATAATTGTAAATTTAATTTTGATCTAATTTCATTATGTTAAAGTTAGGGGGTGTTAGGATTAGGGTTACGTTAGGGTTAGGTTTAGGGGTTAATATAGTTTAATTTAGGTTGTTGCGATGTGGGGGGCTGGCAGTTTAGGTGTTAATAGGTTTATTTAGTGGAAGTGATGTGGGAGGCCAGAGGTTTAGTGCCACCACTCATATCTGTTGTAACAGTAGTGTAAATTTAAAAAAAAAAAACTTTTTTGATTGTGAAACATGAGTCTGCAAGTGTAATCTAATTGCAGTTGCCTGCCTGCTAGCGTGTGTGCCAGGCCCACTTGCCGAGTGCCACCACTCATATCTGGTGTAACAGTAGTGTAAATTTAAAATAAAAAACTTTTTTGACTGTGAAACATCAGTCTGCTAGTGTAATCTAATTGCAGTTTCCTGCCTGCCAGCGTGTGTGCCAGGCTCACAGCGTATACTGTGCCCACTTGCCCAGTGCCACCACTCATATCTGTTGTAACAGTAGTGTAAATTTAAAAAAAAAAAACTTTTTTAACTGTGAAACATCAGTCTGCTAGTGTAATATAATTGCACTTGCCTGCCTTCCAGCATGTGTGCCAGGCCAACTTGCCCAGTGCCACCACTCATATCTGTTGTAACAGTAGTGTAAATTTAAAAAAAAAACTTTCGTTGACTGTGAAACATCAGTCTGCTTGTGTAATCTAATTGCAGTTGCCTGCCTGCCAGCGTGTGTGTGCCAGGCCCACTTGCCCAGTGCCACCACTCATATCTGGTGTAACAGTAGTGTAAATTTAAAAAAAAAAAACTTTTTTGACTGCGAAACATCAGTCTGCTAGTGTAATCTAATTGCAGTTGCCTGCCTGCCAGCGTGTGTGCCCGGCTCACATCGTATACTGTGCCCACTTGCCCAGTGCCACCACTCATATCTGGTGTAACAGTTGTGTAAATTTAAAAAAACTTTTTTGGCTGTGAAACATCAGTCTGCTAGTGTAATCTAATTGCAGTTGCCTGACTGCCAGCGTGTGTGCCAGGCCCACTTGCCCAGTGCCACCACTCATATCTGGTGTAACAGTAGTGTAAATTTAAAAAAAAAAAACTTTTTTGACTGTGAAACATCAGTCTGCTTGTGTAATCTAATTGCAGTTGCCTGCCTGCCAGCGTGTGTGCCCGGCTCACATCGTATACTGTGCCCACTTGCCCTGTGCCACCACTCATATCTGGTGTAACAGTTGTGTAAATTTAAAAAAAAAACTTTTTTGACTGTGAAACATCAGTCTGCTAGTGTAATCTAATTGCAGTTGCCTGCCTGCCAGCGTGTGTGCCAGGCTCACATCGTATACTGTGCCCACTTGCCCAGTGCCACCACTCATATCTGGTGTAACAGTAGTGTAAATGTTTTAAAAAAAATAACTTTTTTGACTGTGAAACATCAGTCTGCTTGTGTAATCTAATTGCAGTTGCCTGCCTGCCAGCGTGTGTGCCAGGCCCACTTGCCCAGTGCCACCACTCATATCTGTTGTAACAGTAGTGTAAATTTAAAAAAAAAAAACTTTTGTTGACTGTGAAACATCAGTCTGCTTGTGTAATCTAATTGCAGTTGCCTGCCTGCCAGCGTGTGTGCCAGGCCCACTTGCCCAGTGCCACCACTCATATCTGTTGTAACAGTAGTGTAAATGTAAAAAAAAAAAACTTTTTTGACTGTGAAACATCAGTCTGCTTTTTTGTGTCAGGCTCACAGCGTATACTGTGCCCACTTGCCCAGTGCCACCACTCATATCTTGTTTAATAGTAGTGTAAGTGTACATTTAAAAACAAAAAAAAACTTTTTTGACTGTGAAACATCAGTCTGCTTTTTTGTGTCAGGCTCACAGCTTATACTGGGCCCACTTGCCCAGTGCCACCACTCATATCTTGTTTAATAGTAGTGTAAGTGTACATTTAAAAAAATAAACACTTTTTGGACTGTGAAACATCAGTCTGCTTTCTTGTGTCAGGCTCACAGCGTATACTGTGCACACTTGCCCAGTGCCACCACTCATATCTTGTTTAGTAGTAGTGTAAGTGTACATTTAAAAAACAAAAAAACTTTTTGGACTGTGAAACATCAGTCTGCTTTTTTGTGTCAGGCTCACAGCTTATACTGGGTCCACTTTCCCAGTGGCACCACTCATATCTTGTTTAATAGTAGTGTAGTGTACATTTAAAAAATAAAAACTTTTTGGACTGTGAAACATCAGTCTGCTTTTTTGTGTCAGGCTCACAGAGTATACTGTGCCCACTTGCCAAGTGCCACCACTCATATCTTGTTTAATAGTAGTGTAAGTGTACATTTAAAAACCAAAAAAACTTTTTGGACTGTGAAACATCAGTCTGCTTTTTTTGTGTCAGGCTCACAGCTTATACTGGGCCCACTTGCCCAGTGCCACCACTCATATCTTGTTTAATAGTATTGTAAGTGTACATTTAAAAAAATAAATACTTTTTGGACTGTGAAACATCAGTCTGCTTTTTTGTGTCAGGCTCACAGCGTATACTGTGCCCACTTGCCCAGTGGCCCCACTCATATCTTGTTTAATAGTAGTGTAAGTGTACATTTAAAAAAAAATGACAGGGAGAGGCAGGCCACCCTGCAGGTGCCATCGTGGTTGTGGTGCTGTGATTCCCTTTGGCCATAGAATAATGCCCAGTGTTCAGATGGTTCACGTACCATGAACGTACCATGAACTTGAAAAGCTCTGAGGAGGACATAGTTGACTTTTTAACACAGGACACCCAATCTTCTATAGCTTCCGCTCCGAACCTTGACACACCATCCTCCTCCAGCTTATCTTCGGGCACCTCTCAAGTTACCACTCGCCCGCCTGCCGCCACCACCAACACTAGCACCACAGCCGCTTCACTTGATCTGTCAGAGGAGTTATTTACACAGCAGTTGGAAGAAATGAGTGATGCGCAACCATCATTGACAGAGGATGTAGATAACAGTGATATGTCTCAGTCAGGCAGCATTACAGACATGGACGTACGGTGTGATGATGATGATGTTGTGCCCGCTGCTGCTTCCTTTGTTGATTTGTCAGATACAAGTGAAGCAGTTGATGATGACGATGCGTCTGTGGATGTCACGTGGGTGCCCGCTAGAAGAGAAGAAGAACAGGGGGAAAGTTCAGATGGGGAGACAGAGAGGAGGAGGAGGAGACGAGTTGGAAGCAGGGGGAGGTCATCACAAGGAGCTAGTGGCACAGTCAGACAGCATGCATCGGCACCCGGGGTCAGCCAGGCAGCACGCCAATCAACGCATGCTGTTGCCACCACCAGAATGCCGTCATCGCAGAGCTCAGCAGTGTGGCATTTTTTTGTGTGTCTGCCTCTGACAACAGCGATGCCATTTGCAACCTGTGCCAAAAGAAACTGAGTCGTGGGAAGTCCAACACCCACCTAGGTACAACTGCTTTGCGAAGGTACATGATCGCACATCACAAATGCCTATGGGATCAACACATGAGGACAAGCAGCACACAAACTCAAAGCCGCCATCCTCCTCCTGGTCCAGCATCTTCAGCCATGTCAACCACCGCTGTTCTCCTTGCCCCCCTCTCAACCATCCGCCACTCCGTCTCTCTTCCAGAGCAGTTCCTGCTCATCTGCCCACAGTCAGGTGTCTGTCAAGGAGATGTTTGAGCGTAAGAAGCCAATGTCACAAAGTCACCCCCTTGCCCGGCGTCTGACAGCTGGCTTGTCTGAACTCTTAGCCCGCCAGCTTTTACCATACAAGCTGGTGGAGTCTGAGGCGTTCAAAAAATTTATAGCTATTGGGACACCGTAGTGGAAGGTACCCGGCCAAAATTTCTTTGCACAAAAGGCAATCCCCAACCTGTACTCGATTGTGCGAAAGGAAGTAATGGCATGTCTGGCACACAGTGTTGGGGCAAGGGTCCATATGACCACTGATAGCTGGTCTGCAAAGCATGGTCAGGGCAGGTATATCACCTACACTGTGCATTGGGTAAACCTGCTGACGGCTGCCAAGCATGGAATGCGTGGCTCTGCAGAGGAGTTGGTGACACTGCCACGACTTGCAGGCAGGCCTGCTGTCACCTCCTCTACTCCTCCTACTCCATCCTCTTCCATAACCTCCTTGGCTGAGTCCTCTTCTGCTGCTGTGTCTTGCTCCACATCAACCGCACCCCCCCAGCTCCCCAGGTACTATTCCACATCCCAAATACGGCAGTGTCATGCCGTCTTGGGGTTGACTTGCCTGAAAGCAGAGAGTCACACCAGACCAGCACTCCTGTCCACCCTGAACGCACAGGTGGATCAGTGGCTGACTCTGCACCAACTGGAGATCGGCATAGTGGTTTCTGACAACGGAAGAAATTTGGTGGTGGCATTGAAATTGGGCAAGTTGACACATGTGCTGTGCATGGCACATGTGTGTAATCTGATCGTACAACGCTTTGTGCATAAGTACCCAGGCTTACAGGACATCCTGAAGCAGGCCAGGAAGGTGTGTGGCAATTTCAGGTGTTCCTACACGGCCATGGTGCACTTTTTAGATATTCAGCGGCGAAACAACATGCCAGTGAGGCGCTTGATTTGCTACAGCCCGACCCATTGGAATTCAACACTCCTAATGTTTGACCGCCTGCTCCAAGAAGAAAAAGCCATTAACGAGTATTTGTATGACTCGGGTGCTAGGACAGCCTCTGCGGAGCTGGGAATTTTTTTGCCACATTACTGGGCGCTCATGCGCAATGCTTGTAGGCTCATGCGTCCTTTTGAGGAGATGACAAACCTAGTCAGTCGCACCGAAGGCACCATCAGCGACATCATACCATTTGTTTTCTTCCTGGAGTGTGCCCTGCGAAGAGTGCTGGATCAGGCCGTAGATGAGCTTGAAAAGGAAGAGGAAGAGTTGTACGTCACCATCACACCAGAAACAGACCTTATCAGCATCTCTTGCTGGACCAGAGGCAACGCTGGGAAGAGGATTGTGAGGAAGAGGAGTCAGAGGAGGGAATTGTGCTTTGAGGAGGAGGAAGAAGGGACCAACCAACTGCAGGCATCCCAGGGTGAGCTCGTTGGTCACCCTATCTTGTACCCCGTGGTGTTTGTACGTGGCTGGGGGGTAGAAGATACCTTCAGTGACATCACTGGAGGATGAGGAACGGGTCATGAGTAGCTCTGGCATCCCAACCTTGTGCAAATGGTGGTCCCTTTCCATGCTGTCGAGCCTGTTGAGGGACCCTTGTATAAAAAAGCTGAAGGAGAACGACCTTGTACTGGGTGTCCATGCTACTAGACCCCCGGTATAAGCATAAAGTGCCTGAAATGTTACCGAATTACCGCAAGTCGGAAAGGGATGCAGCAGTCCAAAATAAATTAAAAGTATGCTTTACACAGCGTATAAGGGTGATGTCACAGCACAACGGGAATCTAACAGGGGAAGAGGTGAAAGTAATCCTCCTCCTCCCACGACCACGCCGGCAAGGACAGGACTCTTTACAGACGTGTTGTTGATGGAGGACATGCAGAGCTTTTTCAGTCCGATGCATCGCCACAGCCCTTCGGGGTCCACCCTCAGAGAATGACTCGACCGACAGGTAGCAGACTACCTCGCCTTAACTGCAGATCTCGACACTCTGAGGAGCGATGAACCCCTTGACTACTGTAACGTTTCACCAACCAATTTCTATGATGTGATGTTAAAATGTATAATGATAGTTTGTAGCTATTTGTTACTACTTCATTCACACTTAACTTTGTGAGGAAGTTACACTCAAATAGCGGATATTGGTAGGAATGTGTTAACTTAGATTTGAGACACAAAATCACAATGAGTAAATTTGTGTATAATATGTATAATAAATCAACTTTAACCAATTCGGTAGTATTGAAGTGAAAACTCTCATTCAGAATCTGTGATGTCATAGTATCAAGTTGCAAACAGTATCAGATTAGATAATAGTGGAAACAGTCTTTAAGTTACTTGGCTATTGCTACAATAGTTACCAATAGTAATACTTGCAGGTCGATTCCACAGTAGATAATGACAGACTGGATCTGTGTAAGTCTCCTCCTGTTCTGTTGAATTGGTAAGGTTCCAATGAGGGTGATCATGTGAGTTAATCCAGCTTGGTTTTTCCCCTGTCCGCGTTGAAAAGCGTGAGAACAGGCTCTCAGGTGTTCCGACAGTCGATGGAGGAGAAGGGAAGGAACCGCGCTGCGGTTTGCGTGTGACGTCACGATGCTGTGTGATTTTCTGACAGGCACACGGAACTCGCTCAGAGGAGTTGGTGGATTTTAGTTTAAAGCTGAAATTGGATGTCATGGGAGAAAGTTATTGTCCAATCATAAAGTATGAAGGTTAGGTTGATTAAATGTGATATGATGATTTGATGGAAATAAAGATTTGTAGTAGTTATAGTCCAGGATAGAGGAAAAACAGCTTTACTAGCTATTAACTAATCCCTATACACTATAATAATCAAGGAGGGAAGCAAGGAAGAGGAGTTCCCTTTATAGACTTTAACAGGAAGTTGGATTTCATTAATTAAATGAACAGCAGGTCTTCCGGCAACTGGAGACGAACAGCGTTATCATTGATGACTTCGGAGATGGGAAAGGGTCCCAAGTATTGAGAGGCCAACTTTCTTACAGGGTACTGACATTTTAATGTGTTTCGTAGACAACCAGACCAAATCACCTTCTTCATAAGCAGGAGGTTTAGAATGTTTGGCATCAAATATTTCTCTGAGTTGTTTTAGCAATATACAATTGGTCCCGGAGGATGTAAGAGTACTTTTGAGTGTCATAGAATAATCTTGAGCAGCAGAGAGTTGGAGGAAGTGGTGGGATTTGGAAAAGTGGTAGGGGTGTATCCATAGGCTGCATGGAATGGAGATTGTTTTAATAGAATCATTCACAGAGTTATTATAAAGCGAACTCAGCCAGTGGGAGCCATTCAGACCAATCATCTTGTGAGTTACTAATATAACACTTGAGATATTGCTCAAGAGTCTGATTCAGACGTTCGATTAGTCCCATTTGACTGGGGATGGTAGGCAGTGGAAAACCTGTTTGAGATTTGAGTTGGTGACATAAATTCCGCCAGAATCTTGAAGTAAATTGTGTTCCCCTATCCGTACGAGTAGAGGAAGGAAGACCATGTAATTTCATGATATTCGATAAAAAGATTTTTGCAGTTGTTGTGCATTTGGGACTTGTTTTAATGGTACAAAATAGCCAATTTAGGTCAGATGATCTATAACTACTAAGATGGCAGAATAACCATTGGATGTAAGGTAGATCAACAATGAAGTCCATACCTATGATGCTCCAAGGTTTCATAGGTACTGGTAAGGGAGTTAATAAATTACTAGGTTTAGTATGTAGTTTTTTTCTTAGTAGCACAAATGAGACAGGAGTTATGTAGTGAAGTATATCTTTTTTCTTGATGGCCACCAAATTGTCTTTTTATAAGTTCTGTAGTACGAGTTATGCCGTATGCCCGGGCATAGGAGAATCATGATGAGTTTGTATGATTTGAATTCCGTATAGCTGGTGGAATGTATGTTAAATTTTTGATATGTGTATAACCCTTGTAGTGGCATCTTTTATACAGTAGTTGGGTATTGATGAATCCGACTGAAGAGCCAGTAGAATATCGGATTGAAGTGTAGTTAAGGTACAAATAAGCTTAGTAGGAGTGTATGATAAACTCTTTTTCCATATCTTCGGAGTAGGGTTCTGTAGTTCTTGAGAGAGCATCAGCTCTAACATTAGTATTTCCTGGTCTACAGGTTAATACAAAATTAAACCTGTCGAGAAATAAGGCCCAACGTACCTGCCTAGAAGTCAAGGTTTTACTTTTCTTAAAATATTGGAGATTTTTGTGATCTGTAAATATCGTAAAAGGGGTTGAACAACCTTCTAGCAGATGTCTCCATTGTTCAAGTGCTGCCTTAATAGCTAGCAACTCTTTGTCCCCTATTGAGTAGTTCTTCTCTGCTGGGGTTAACAAACGTGAATAATAAGCAATAGGACGTTCTTCTTTTGTTTTTTGATTGATTTGAGATAAGACTGCACCAATCCCGGTATTGGATGCATCTACCTCCAGAGTGTATAGGAAGGGACGGGATTGGGCAATTGTAGAAACGGAGCAGATGTAAATTTCCTCTTTAAAGTTTGGAAGGCGGTATCTGCTTCGGAATCCCAATTAAACTTGCTTTTCCCAGTTAATCGAGTAAGTGGTTGTACTGTGCTGGAGTAATGATCAATAAACTTTCTATAAAAATTAGAAAATTCCAAGGAATCTCTGTAAGGATTTTACATTGTTTGGAGTAGGCCAGTTGAGTAAGAAGTGATCTTGTCTGGATCCATTTGATTCCAGTTGGAGAAATAATGTAACCAAGAAATTTGATAGTATTTTGATGGAAATAACATTTCTCCATCTTGGCGTACAGATGATGTTCCCGCAAGGTTGATAGCACCCACCTCACATGTTTTTGATGTTCTGACATATTCTTAGAGTAAATGAGGATGTCATCGAGATATGACTATAACACATATATTCCATAAGATCTTAAATATCTCATTTATGAAGAATTGAAAGGTGGGTGGAGGCGTTAGTTAGGCCGAAAGCATAACATTGTAGCTGATATAATCCGTAATGGGTTTTAAATGCTGTTTTCCACTCATCACCAGGTCTCATTCGAATAAGATTGTAAGCCCCTTTCAGGTCCAGTTTAGTGAAAATGGTGGGCCCCAGAAGACGTTCTAACAAACTCCGGTAGAGTTAGGTACTTAGAGGAAGTGGATAGCGATATTTTTATAGTAATTGCGTTTAATGCTCTGTAGTCGATAATGGGGCGTAGGGTTCCGTCTTTGTTGGTAACGAAGAAGATGGCAGAAGCAATTGGAGATGATGATGGTGAAATGAACCCTTTTCTGAGATTTTCATCGAGGTATTCACGGAAGATGTTGTAGTTCCTTTTGTGATAAAGGAAAAATGCGGTTGGTTGGCAGTATAGCATCTTCCTTCAGATCAATAGGGCAATCAAAGGATCGATGAGGTGGAAGGTTTTCTGCACTTTTAAGATTGAAAACATCAGAAAAATCACTGTATTGTTTTGGTAATAACGGATCTAAATGATTAATTGAAACATACGGAAAACATGTTTGTATACAGAAATGTGGAATCAAAGGTGAGTGTACAATTATGCCAGTTAATAACTGGGTTATGTTTCTGTAACCAAGGGAAAACCGAGTATAATTGGGTGTAAAGAACTAGGCATTATATCATAAGTGATGATTCTTTGTGACCTTGTTGGTTAACGTGAGTATTGGAACAGTGTGATGTGTGATGGGTCCTTTGAGATATTGAGACCCATCAATAACTCTCACACAAAACAGGGATTGCTTTCTTCACACAGGGTATTTTATTTTTTGCAACAATTGATTGATCAATAAAGTTGCCATAAGCTCCGGAATCAATTGTAGCTTGCTCCTGGATCTGCAACTGGTCCCACTGTAATGATAGAATTAGAGTTAAATGAGTATGTGACTTATGAGTTTCAGAGATAAGTAAGGATTTTATCTTACCCTTTCTAGGTCTGTTTAGTAGAGGGCAAGTAGTAACATCATGTTCTCTGTTCCACAGTACATGCATAGATTTGCTTGTTTCTTCTTAGTTTTTCTTCAATCGATAGTGGTCCTCTTATGGGTCCGATTTCCATAGGTACTACTGTTGTAGCGGGTTTTTCATGAGTTGTTGAGTAATGTTTCCAAGGGTTAGAATCAGGTTGGAATTTTTCATGTCTTCTTTCTCTATATCTTCTGTCTATAGAGATGCTCAACTTGATTAGTCCCTCTAAAGTCTCAGGAAGCTCAACCCTTGACAGCTCATCTTTTACATATTCAGAGAGTCCTAAACGGAACTGATTTTTAAGAGAGATGGAGTTCCACTGTGAATCAGTACTCCATAGCTGAAATTCAGCTATGTAGTCCTCAACGGCTCTTTTGCCCTGTCTGAGGGAACGTAGATTATTTTCTGCAGTTTGCTGCTTGTTTATATCTTCATAGAGAACTGCCATAGCATGGAAGACATTTTCTAAGGAATTCAATATTGGGTCATCAGATTCAAAGAATCTGTTAGCCCAAGCCCTAGGTTCCCCACTTAAATATGAAATGGTGGTGCAGACCTTTATTTTTTCATTACAGTAGGTCCTGGGTTTCATTGCAAATAATAACAGGACAGGAGTTTCTAAACTCACGAAACTTAGCTCTGTCACCCGAAAAAGGAATAGGAGGGGTTAACCTGCGGTTCAGGCCTTCATTTGCTTTCTGAGTGATTAACTCATTTAGTGCTCTTTTTAAAGTGGAATTCTCGCTTTGTACTTCTCTTAAACCTTGTGCCAGTAAGTCCATCTTTTGATTAATTGTGGTTATTTCATTACTCATGGCTACTGGGTCCATGTTCAATGGTATAGGTTTTTTAAGGCTTGATTATTCTGTAATGTTTCACCAACCAATTTCTATGATAAGTGATGTTAAAATGTATAATGATAGTTTGTAGCTATTTGTTACTACTTCATTTACACTTAACTTTGTGAGGAAGTTACACTCAAATAGCGGATATTGGTAGGAATGTGTTAACTTAGATTTGAGACACAAAATCACAATGAGTAAATTTGTGTATAATATGTATAATAAATCAGCTTTAACCAATTCAGTAGTATTGAAGTGAAAACTCTCATTCAGAATCTGTGGTAAGTCATAGTATAAGTTGCAACAGTATCAGATTAGATAATAGTGGAAACAGTCTTTAAGTTACTTGGCTATTGCTACAATTGTTACCAATAGTAATACTTGCGGTCGATTCCACAGTAGATAATGACAGACTGGATCTGTGGTAAGTCCCTCCGGTTCTGTTGAACTGGTAAGGTTCCAATGAGGGTGATCAGTGAGTTAATCCAGCTTGGTTTTCCCTGTCTGCGATGAAAGCGTGAGACAGGCCTCTCAGGTGTTCCGATAGTCAATGGAGGAGAAGGGGAAGGAACCGCGCTGCGGTTAGCGTGTGACGTCACGATGCTGTGTGATTTTCTGACAGGCACACGGAACTCGCTCAGAGGAGTTGGTGGATTTTTAGTTTAAAGCTGAATTGGATGTGTGGAGAGAAAGTTATTGTCCAACATAAAGTATGAGAGATTAGGTTGATTCAATGTGATATGATGATTTGATGGAAATAAAGATTTGTAGTAGTTATAGTCCAGGATAGAGGAAAACAAGCTTTACTAGCTAACTATCCCTATACACTATAATAATCAAGCAGGGAAGAAAGGAAGAGGAGTTCCCTTTATAGACTTTAACAGGAAGTTGGATTTCATTAATTAAGGAACAGCAGATCGTGACAACTACTGGGTGTGCAGGCTTGACCTGTGGCCTGAGCTATCCCAATTTGCGATAGAACTTCTGGCCTGCCCCGCTTCAAGTGTCCTGTCAGAAAGGACCTTCAGTGCAGCAGGAGGTATTTTCACTGAGAAGAGAAGTCCGCCTAGGTCAAAAAAGGTCTAGATTACCTCACCTTTATTAAGATGAATGAGGGATGGATCTCGAAGGGACTGACATTGGGTGATACATTTGAGTAGAAAAGGCCTGATGAGATGAGTTGCCTTGGGCTAAAAATTGTCCACACGCTGCTGTATTTGATCTTCGAATGCCGGATGACTTGCGTGACTTATCCGCCACCAACTAGGGTTCAAGCCGCAATGTTTTAGGGCACTTTCTGCCTGGGAAACAAACATCAATTTTCTGGCCGCTGCTACAGCAGCGGCTGCAACAATACCTAATTTTTCAGGCATGTGTACATGCCAAATTTTTCTGGCCTCTGGTGCTGCACTGTGGCTTCAAAACCAAACCAAAAAAAAGGCACGTGACAGGGATTAAACTGATAGGAATAGTACTACTTAACACACCACTCCTATCTGGTGGCACATTAGATTGCACGTGCAGTGCCCCAAATTTGATGTAGGAGGACCGACCAAGCATCTTTTTCCATCTCCCGGTTCCTAAAATCCATGCCATATACACGTCCCCTGGCGCCGCAACTGCTCTGGGAACCTTACCATGGGTCTCAGACCGCACGTCTTGTAATTCTCTGTCTGGGAAATTATCTATCTATCAAATCTATCTATTTATCTATCAAATCTATCTATCTATCGTATCTAGCAAATGTATATTGCATTTATTGATCTATCTATCTAATCTATGTATCTATCTATCTATCTATCTATCAAATCTATCTATCTATCTATTGTGGCCGGACTGTTTTGTGACAGCCACTTGTGTTTTGGCCAAATGTCCGTCAGATTGCACGCGCAGTGCCCCAAATTTGAAGTAGGAGGACCGATCAAGCATCTTTTTCCATCTCCCGGTTCCTAAAATCCATGCCATATACACGTCCCCTGATAGGGGGCGTAACAGGTATTAAACTGATCAGAATAGTACTACTTAACACACCACTCATATCTGGTGACACAGTAGATTGCACGCGCAGTGCCCCAAATTTGAAGTAGGAGTACCGACCAAGCATCTTATTCCATCTCCAGGTTCCTAAAATCCATGCCATATACACATCCCCTGGCGCCGCAACTGCCTCTGGGAACCTTACCATGGGTCCCAGACCGCACGTCTTGTAATTTTCTGTCTGGGAAATTATATATCTATCAAATCTATCTATTTATCTATCAAATCTATCTATCTATCGTATCTATCAAATGTATATTGCATCTATTGATCTATCTAATCTATGTATCTATCTATCAAATCTATCTATCGTGGCCGGACTGTTTTGTGACAGCCACTTGTGTTTCGGCCAAATGTCCGTCGGCCAAATGTCCGTTGGCCAAATGTCCGTCGGCTAAAAGTCTGGCCACGATTGCATGCGCAGTGCCCCAAATTTGAAGTAGGAGGACCGACCAAGCATCTTTTTCCATCTCCCGGTTCCTAAAATCCATGCCATATACATGTCCCCTGATAGGGGGCGTAACAGGGATTAAACTGATCAGAAAAGTACTACTTAACACACCACTCATATCTGGTGGCACAGTAGATTGCACGTGCAGTGCCCAAAATTTGAAGTAGGAGGACCGACCAAGCATCTTTTTCCATCTCCCGGTTCCTAAAATCCATGCCATATACACGTCCCCTGGCACCGCAACTGCCTCTGGGAACCTTACCATGGGTCCCAGACTGCACGTCTTGTAATTCTCTGTCTGGGAAATTATATATCTATCAAACCTATCTATTTATCTATCAAATCTATCTATCGTATCTATCAAATGTATATTGCATCTATTGATCTATCTATCAAATCTATCTATCATGGCCGGGCTGTTTTGTGACAGCCACTTGTGTTTCGGCCAAATGTCCGTCGCCCAAATATCCATCAGCCAAATGTCCGTCGGCTAAAAGTCCGGCCACGATTGCATGCGCAGTGCCCCAAATTTGAAGTAGGAGGACCGACCAAGCATCTTTTTCCATCTCCCGGTTCCTAAAATCCATGCCATATACACATCCCCTGGCACCGCAACTGCCTCTGGGAACCTTACCATGGGTCCCAGACCGCACGTCTTGTAAGTCTGGGAAATTATATATCTATCAAATCTATCTATTTATCTATCAAATCTATCTATCTATCTATCTATCTATCTATCTATCGTATCTATCAAATGTATATTGCATCTATTGATCTATCTATCTAATCTATGTATCTATCTATCTATCAAATCTATCTATCTCGTGGTTGTGCAAATGGACTGTTTGGGGTGCATTAAACGGGGAGTTTGGTCTGTCACTGTGAAGCGGGCGTAACCCTTACACTACCTGATCGATACAACATCATACCTGATGTTTTAAAGCACGTTATTCCAAACAATTTAGGAATGTTAGGTGATTTATGCCCTTTATGGATTAAAACCAGACTCTGCATCAACTGTGTAATTTTCCGTGGGAGTTTTGCCATGGATCCCCCTCCGGCATGCCACAGTCTAGTTGTTAGTACCCTTGAAACAACTTTTCCATCACTATTGTGGCCAGAAAGAGTCCCTGTGGGTTTTAAAATTCGCCTGCCTATTGAAGTCAATGGCGGTTCGCCCGGTTTGACCGTTCGCGAACAGTTGCGGACGTTCGCGTTCACCATTCGCGAACAGAAAAATTTCAGTTCGCAACATCACTAGTTAACAATAGTAGTCAGTGGGTGGGATAATGGGATTGACAGCCACGTGTCAGCTGTCAGGTGAGGTTAGAGCATCTCAGCATCATTGATAGCAGACTGCAACGCCCGCTCCCGCTCTCAACCTAAACAATGACTGGCCTGCTGCCTGCATGATGCCACAATGCTGCTAGTTGCTTTTATGGTACTGTCCTGCTGTGAGCTGCACACAATTTTGCGGCCAGTGGAGAGGACTGGGTTCGGTGTTGTGCTCTCCTTACTGTGTGACGGCCACTGAAGTACAGTAATCCTATCCTGGCAGCATAGCTTTTAGGGCTGTTCGCCTGCTCCCCACGAGTCCCTTGTAAGATTCAGAAGGTAAAGGTAACTCACATAATAGCTCTCCCAGTCCCAAGTCACAACCTACTGAACTTTTATTCTCAGTCAGTTTCACCAAATTGTGTTGTGTATGTGTGTATATATATATATATATATATTCCCATATATTGTGACTTTTATAGTGAAAGGGGTATACTATATCAATCTATAGCGGCACTGAGAGACACTTAAATGTGTACATTATATTTGTTCTCTAATTGACACTCCCCCAGCATATACATATCCTATTGCTTCCATCTTTGCTGTTACTATTAGCATTTGGGTTCTAATATTGCTACTACCCTCTGAGTAAAGATCTATTAGATCTTTACTGCAATATACTTCTATCTATTTTGTATAACACAAAAACTCTCTCCACACCTTTGTATTGTGGGATAATTCTTTAGTGTTAGTACACTCTTTTCAATAGTGTGTGTGTGTGTGTTTATGTATATATGTATATATGTGTATATGTGTATATATATATATATATATATATATATATATATATATGTATATAGGTATATATAGATAGGGATATATAGAGATATAGAGATACCCATATAGGTAGAAGGCGGATTAGAATTCCTGTATAATTCAATTTTACCATATCAAGCACTGTGATTTAATTTACATCAGGGTTGAAGAAGAGGTCAGTGTGCCACTGTTAATATTTCAGTGTTTATATTACAGAT